>NC_057863.1:480743615-480993615 GCF_019393635.1 Dromiciops gliroides | reverse complement strand
TATTTCATTTTCTAAGTCATCACACAATGCTTTATCCCCCCCTGGGAGTGGGCAAGAATCCCAGGATGATCTGGAGCCATTTAACTGGCATTTTAAATGACTAGCTAAGAAAACTAAAATAAAATGATCATTTTCAAAAGGACCTTATATCTCCCAGTCTGCTTCTTGCCTGCACTGGTGGGTCGCTTGAATGAATAGTCCGCTTTGAAGTATGCCATGTCTCAGCTCATAAATGTAATCCCAGCATCAAAGGTAGCTAGGTCTGGTGATGCAAAACTGTTTACTTCATGTCTTCATGTATAAGAAAAATGCCTTTTATTTCCTTGTATTTCACTGAAAGATGCAGAATAGAACTGGGAGAAGCCAGGGAATAGGTTGGCTTGAAAGGGCTGATCTTGCAGGGCTAAGACAGCTATGCTGGTGAAACCAATACTCGGACATGCATGGGTCAGTGGTTAAGGACGCTGATTGTAAAGAGGCATCCACTCACGAAATTCATCTCGACAGTGTGTGGTGATCAATCATGACCTTGTACCCGCAACATTTATCTGCCTTGAAGCCATGAACTTCAGTTTGCTCATTTTACTTGAACATGACACCCTTAGGGACAAAGATGGTGCACATTATGATATAATTAACATACAGAAGACCCCCAAAGTGAAATATTATATCAGCCTTACTGAGTCCAAAGGGGTCCTTGCCCAATCCACAGGCCATCATTGAGTTTAACTCAGGTCCCTTGGCCCTGAAGCCAGTCTTGCCAGTGGGAGGGGGAAAGGGAAGGCGTAAAGAACAAGGAATGTACTTTAATATTACAGAGAGAGAGAGAGAGAGAGAGAGAGAGAGAGAGAGAGAGAAGGCAAATTCCTCCTTAAGTCACTGTGGTCTCTAGTTAGAACTGCTGGGACTGGAGAGAAAGGTTCACTTTAGCTAATTTCAACTTTTTCACCATTAAATCTGCACCTGCAATGTCAGGAGGTCACCAAATAATAAAATGTGGCATCTTTGAAACTGCTCAGTCACGTGAAAACAGCTGTAATTGAGTAGATTCATTCCATGAAGCCCCCATCAGATGGTTAGGGAAAGGGGGAGGGAGAGGGGAAAAGGGGGGAAAGCTACTTGGATTCTGGGAATGTCCCCAGGAAGGAGAATTTATGATTTTTGTCCCTTGTTTTTGGAGTTTTAGACTAAAAAAAATAATAACCCACACATACAAAACACACACACACACACACACACACACACACACACACACACACACTTACTTGCTTCCAGCCATTGTGATCTTTTTGACCTGATAAATGCGCTTGGCTGGCATCAAATAGTCCAGCTTTGACCGTTCCCATTTAAATATGTGAATTAGTCATGAAGCAGGACACAGCTTGGTGAACTTGCTAAATTGTTGGACTCTATTGAAGAAGGAAAAAAAGAGCGGAAAGCCATTCAGCATTCTCAATTAGATGGAGAGGTGAGAGGCATCCTAGCTCTGGACATCTTTCTTCAAAGTCTCACACACCAAAGTGGTAACTAACCTAGAGGGAATTAAGTCCCTGGCATGGGGTAATGGGTTACTGAGTGTCACTTCTGGTTCTATTTTTGGCTTCTCTTTCCTACTCCCTCCCTCTACCCCCAAAACAGTCCCTGGAACACAGACTGGCGGTAGTGACAAGAGTCTTTTAATCAAGAGAATTTCTACCCAGAGATGCAAGATTGGGTTGGGTAAGTTCTTAAGTGACTCAGTCCATGCTCATAGGTCAAAAATCCTATAGTATGTGAACCATTCACTTGTGATACAAAATAAAGCTAGGAGTAAGCCTAGATATTTTATCTCATTTGTGATGAGGGGTTGAAATGCAGATTCGTTGTCTCACTTGTGTCTAATATACATACCTCTTTGCCCTGTCCCACTTCAAGTGTATTTAAGAAAGGCTCCCAAGAACCCTAGTGACGGCAGGTACTCTGAGAAAAGCAAAGCATGATCCTTTCCCAAGTATTGGCATATGTTGAAACCAAGTCCCATGATTCCAAATGCTTTAAAGATTTTCCCTCCTTTAATCCCTGCCCCCCATTCATTCATCCTACCCATTCTCCACCTTAATTCCCCAAGACTCTCTGTATCCACCTAGTGATCTAAACAGGCCATAAAGAATATGTGTATGGGAGAACTGCATGCTGGGTGAATAGAGGGTAGCAGCCTTCAGCCGTCTCAGGTGTGGGTCTAAAAATTCCCCTCCCTTTTCAAATTTTTAGGGTGCTCTGGGCTGTGCCTACTTGCAAACCATAAACAGGTTATGACCACTCATTTCTGTGATAGCAGCCCCACCCTACCATTCAATAAATGAAGCAAGAAAACATCCATTTTGTTGTTTACCTACTAAAATCTTAAGAGAAATTCTTGATTAGCAGACACCTGTTATTCTTGTCTTGCAATAAAGGAAAATCAGGCAGAGGTATTGGCATTAACCGGGGGTGGTGAGAATAGGAAAGGAATTGTGCTTTGCCAACGGCCCAACGGAGGTTCTACCTTTTCTCCCTGTGACCTGTGTGACCCAGACCCTAGGGGCTCAGAATATTTTAGTAGTATTTAAGAGACCCCCAAAGCTCAAGCCCCAAGCAACACCCTTATTAAGCTAGGGCCTGCAGCCATGTGGAAATTGTGAAGTTACAGCGCCCCCTGCCAGTTTATGGCCGTAAGGGGCGAGAAACTTATCCAGAGGTAGGTACAGATGGAGGCTACCCATACAGGAGCAAAACTTGCTTCTAACCCTCTACCCTGAGCTCAAATCGTTTTCTATGTGCACCCTAACATCCAGACTTGGAGATGTTGGGCTCGAAGGAAGACCTGCCTTCTTAACAGCAGGTAACCAATTTCTCTGCAACCAGGCTAACAACCTCCCCTCTCATTGCACACAATCTACCATCAGCTATGCATAGGGAGGCCACTAATGTCTTCAAAGGCATCTTAAGATGTAGTTTCATTGAGTATTCTGCTGCCCAAGGATGGTAAGGTCACTCTTCAGTTTTAGGATCCTAGCTGAGGAAAGCAATACCACTCAATTAGCATCCCTTCCATTTTCTTTATCTGTCCTTATAGGATTCTAGGCCTTACGACTTGAAAAGACCTTAAGAATAATAGGTTTCGGGGGGAGGGAGGGGTGGGAGGGAGAAAAATCTGAAATTGTAAAGCATGTATAAACAAAAGTTGAGAACTATCTTTGCATGTAATGGAAAAAATAAAATACCTTATACATTAAAAAAAAAAGAAAAAGAAAAAACTAAACACTTGGATCAAAAAAAAAAAAGAATAATAGGTTTCCTCCTCCCTCACTAAAGGAACTTTCCACAGTCAGATGGTCACCCCCCACATCAGTCCTCTATAAAAGTACCTGCCAGTCTCCTGCTCGAAGAGATTGTTATCTCAGAGCCACACTCTATGCCTTTCTCCCCAAGAAAAGTTCAAGGATTTCTCTTGGTTTCCCTTCCTTTCCCTTCCTCAGCCCTGAAATAAACTACTATCTTATTCTTCAAAAAAAAGAAGAATGGGTTCAATCCCTTTATTTCACAGTTGATAAAATTGAGGCCCCCAAAGGAGAAATGACTTGTAAAAACTCATTCTGATATTAAGAAGTAGAGCATGGATTACAACCTAAGGCTAAAAGTCTTCTTAGGATCTTCAATTAGTTACCTTTCCTTTAACCTCTCCAATTTTAATGGAAAGAGTAACTAACTGGGGTCACCAATTATACAAGTCCATCATGGGAATATAACAGTGTTTACTTGTTTTAATATGATCTTTGTCATTTATCCTGAGGCATTAGAATTATAAATCTCAATAGGACATTAGGACATTAGACACTTTAATAATTCTTAGAAGGAAGGCATAGCAGATTGAGAACTAGCTTTGGAGCCAAGAATTCATGGATTCAAATCTTGCTTCTGACACTTACGGGTTGTGGGAACTTGTCACTTAACCTCTCTGTGCCCTGAAGTAATTCTTGTTTGAAAAGTTATAGTCGATATGTTCATCCACATAAATGTAGGAAGATAGATGGTGCAGGCCTAGGCCACTTTCTAACTCTCTGACCTTAGAAAAGTCACTTAACTCATCCCAGCCCTCAGTTCCCTCATTTGTAAAATGGGGATAATAAGAACACCTCTCCCCTAGCATCATTGTGAAGCTCAAATGAGATAATATTTGTAAAGTCCTTTGCAGATATTAGCATGCTATATAAATATAAGCTATTATTCTCAGAGTTTCTAAACCAGAAATTTCCTACATCAATGAAATTAGGACTTAGATCTAATAAAAATAATTGAAATATAATATTAAAATCTATAACTCAGATCATTATTGTTTATTGGTTTAGACAGTTCTGCCTGTATTGGCCTAAAATTTATTGTTCATAGAGGGTAAAAAGATCCTTAAACTGATGCCAAACTCAACTAATTCTCAGTTCTTTACATATGGATTTATGGTTACAAAACACTGTATATACATTTTCTCCTTTGAACCTCACAACTCTAGGAGTCAGGTAGTATGAATAGTATCCTCATTTTATAGATAAAAAGTAACTTGACTAAAGTCATTTATCTAGTGGTGAATTTTAATTCAGTTTTTCTGACTCTTCCTTCAATGATGTTTATAGAAACATTTACCTCTTTAAATAGCTACCATCAAAGTCATCCTAAAGAGGAATGACTATTGAATTCATTAGCACACAGCAAACTTCTAGGTCATTTCATCCTTACTAAATTAAAGCTAGGGGCAGCTAGATGGCGCAGGGGATAGAGCACTGGCCCTGGAGTCAGGAATACCTGAGTTCAAATGCGGCCTCAAACACTTAACACTTACTAGCTGTGTGACCCTGGGCAAGTCACCTAACCCCAATTGCCTCACTAAAAAACAAACAAACAAACAAACAAAAACAACTTACTAAGTTAAAGCTTCTGGAAGTACTCAGATGACTTAAGAAGTGCTCAAGATTATTAGTGCTTGGTCAAGCCTAGAAAACCTCTGAACTTTATGCATGTGTACAAACAGACAGACACAGATAGACAGACAGACAGATAGATAGATGGATGGATGGATGGACAGATGTTTCAATATAATTGGTTTCCTTTGTAATACTATGTGAATACTTTGTGCATTTAGAAACATTATTCTGAGATGTAGGCCATAAGCTTCACCCTCTTCCCCCTAACGCTCATGTTTGCCCTCTGCTGATTTTATCCTGTATATATCTTCTTTGTACATAGTTATTTGCAAAGTGTCTCCTCTGTTAGGCTGCGAGTTCCTAGAAAGCAGAGACTGCATTTCTCTCCCTTTCTTTATATTCCCTGAGCTCAGCAGAGTGTTAGAAACATACTTGCCGGAGGAGCCTATGACACAACAAATGTTAAGAGCCCCACCCTGCTCTGTAGTCACCACCTAAATCCTCAACAAATTGGATCCCCAGGGCACAAACAGCATCGGCTGTCGAGAGGCATCAGGACCAGCCACAGATGAACGAGAGCTCTTTGGTGGGTAGCCAGAAGAACATTTGCTGGGCAGGGCTGGGCTTTGGACCTTGGAGCCTTAGCAGGCAGACGGCTCAGGAAGCTGAGGAGGAGATGAAAAGGCCTAGGAGGATAGAGATCATATTCCAATGACGTTATTTCGTGTCCTGATCCGGGCTGTTTGCATAACTTTCCCTAGAGTACAAGGGTGTGCTTAGATAGGGGTCCCGCAAAGCAATGCTAAGCTCAGAACATCTAAAGACTAGGACCACGGCCATCCCAGGGACGTGACAAACAGAGAGCCGACTGGCTTCACTGCCACCCTGTAATACCAGTCCTACTTAAAATATGGTCCCAGCGCCTCCTGGGAGGCTGGGTTCCTGGGAACTTCCACTGGGTCAGGGACAAAGTGACCTGGGAAAGAAAAAAGATGCTGCTGCCGGGCGACCCTGCCTATGGGAGCACATAAGTATTTCAAGGGTGCCAATATCTCCTCTTGACACAAGAGGGAGTTGTTCAGTAGGAAATTTCTGACTTGGAGCTGAGGTTCTAAATACAGTACCCATTTCATTGGATCAATGAGTTAGCAAGCATTTATTAAGCGCTTACTGTGTACCAGGCGCTGTGCTAAAAGCTGGAGATACAAAGAAAGGGAAAAAGTCCTGGAGGGTACCTTAAAGGTCATTTGGTACTGAGGCTCACACAGGTGACATAACTGCTCCAAGTTCACACAGGGACTCACAGAGGCAGAATTTGAACCTAAGTCATGTAGCTCTAAAGTCCTCGGGTCTTTCTATTCTATAACAATTTCCTTAAGACAGGATGAGTGGAGGAAGATTACACCTTTGTCTTTGCTAACTTCATTTGCAGATATCCTTTGTGCATCTTGTCAGCTCTGCTCCTCCTTGTAAATGAACTTCCTTTTCTTCCTGCTCTCAATATCTTTGCCGGGAGAAGTGCTTTTTCTGGGCTTTGTAAAAGGATAAAAATGCATGATTATGATCTTTGGTCGATTTTTATGGGCAATAAGGACCTTGTAGCGATAAGGTTATTATTAGCAAACAAATTGAAGATTTAATTTTGGTATCTAGTCACAAACAATCTGGAGAGGGGGAAAATAAGACTCTTTAGGACAACGAGGGTAATTAAGAGAATTGTAACCATGACGAAAAAGTCTGAAATAAAGTAGCATTTTAGGATTAATAAAATTCATTCGAAATTATTTAGGCCGGGGCAGCTAGGTGATGCAGTGGGTAGAGCACTGGCCCTGGATTCAGGAGGACCTGAGTTCAAATCTGGCCTCAGACACTTAACACTTACTAGCTGTTTGAACCTGGGCAACTCACTTAACCCCAATTGCCTCACCAAAAAAAAAAAAAAGAAAGAAAGAAAGAAAAGAAAGGAAAGAAATTATTTAGGCCAATCTCATTTAACTTATTGAGGTACAGAGAAGAAACTACTTGTCCAGGTGACCCAGCTAGTTACTGCCAAAGCAAGGTCCTCAGTGCCTCTAGGACTAGGCAGAAATCTTTATTCAAGAAGGAAAGTGTTTTCCAATGCAAGGAAAATTGGACATTTTTACAAGGTATTTAGCACAGAGTATGTATTTAAAAATAATCATTGAGTAAGTATTGTTTTTTTGGTTTGGGGGTTAGGGGGGGTAGTTGTGAGGCAATTGGGGTTAAGTGACTTGCCCAGGGTTACACAGCTAGTAAGTGTCAAGTGTCTGAGGCTGGATTTGAACTCAGGTCCTCCTGACTCCAGGGCCAGTGCTCTATCCATTATGCCACCCAGCTGCCCCATTGAGTAAGTATTGTAAGAATGAATGATCACAAAACAATTCCAAAAGACTCATGATGGAAAATGTTATCCATATTCTGAGAAAGAATTGATGGAGTCTGAATGCAGATCAAAGCATACTATTTTCACCTTTTTTGGTTTTGTTTTTTCCTTTTTGTTATGTTTCTTCTTTCACAACATAACTAATGTGGAAATATATTTTACATTATTGCACACGTATAACCTATATCTGAGTGCTTACTGTCTTGGGGAGGAAGTAAGGGAGGGAAATAGGGAAAAAAACTTGGAACTCAAAATCTTTTGAAAAATGAATGTTGAAAATTGTCTTTATATATGATTGGGAAAATACTATTAATTAAATTAAAAAATTTTAAAAAAAAAGAATGATCACTCCTAACATTTTTTAGTAATATAACACACTTTAAGGAGAGTCACTGGTACTAGATTCAGAATCAGAGGACCTAGGTTTGAATCCCACCTTGATCACTTATTACTTATGTGATCTTGGACATGATGTTCAGGACATCCCTGAACCTCAGTTTCCTCTTCTCTAATGGGGCCCTGGCTTCAGTCTCATCCTGTAAAATGAAGAGTTAGACTAATTGACTTCTGAGGTCCCTTCCAGCTCTAAATCTATGACCTCTTAAGACAAACTCCCTTACTTTCTTATACTAACCAGAACAGCAACAGCTGGAGCCTTTAGATGATTATTTTTTAATATATTCTATTTTTTTTGTTTTGTTTTTTTGGCAATGAGGGTTAAGTGACTTGCCCAGGGTCAGTATGTGTCAAGTGTCTGAGGCCAGATTTGAACTCAGGTCCTCCTGAATCCAGGGCCTGTGCTTTATCCACTATGCCACCTAGCTGCCCTTTTCGATTATTTTTTAAAAACAAAATATAAAAATTTAAAACAAATGAAGCATAGTTTACTGAGCCAGACCACATAAACTATACCCTGGTTTTATTGCTTTATAATGATGTCAGGCAAAAAATGTAGACAATCAAAAATGTAGACCTGATCCTGGAAGGATGGAGCTGTTCTACTATCATTCCATGGAATGATCTCTGCACATTCTGATCCTTCCCTCCCCCCTCCTCAAAGGGTATGTTCTGTGTAAATTCTGTACAAAATGAGCAATATCTCATTGATTCTCAAAACTCTTTTTTCTCCATGGCTGCTCCGGTTTTCTTTTTGGTCTGTATCCCATGAGAATGAATGAGAAAGCATTGATTCAAAATTTCCTATGTGATGAGACAGACAAGCAGATGATAGATAGATAGATAGATAGATAGATAGATAGATAGATAGATAGATAGATAGATAGATAGATAGATAAGATAGATGATAGAAGATAGGTAGGCAGATTATAGAGATAGATAATAGATAAATTATTAATAGATAGATGATAGAAAGATAGGTAGATAGACAGACATAGATGATAGATAGATAGATAGAAGATTAGGTAGGTAGATGATAGAGATAGATAACAGATAAATTATTAATAGATAGATAGATGGATGGATAATAGATGATAGATCAATCGATCATTTATTAAGTGCTTACTCTGTGATAGGCACTCCACACTGGAGTTAGAAGCACAAGAAATAACGATAGTTCCTGCTGTCAGAGGAGATTACATTTTAATAAAAGAGTGCTGTAAAGTAGTGGAAGATGTTCTCTTGGCAGGAGTCAGGAGATGGCCAGAAAAAGTGAGAGAGACCTGTCTCCCCCAAGATAAGGTGAAATCTCACTTATCAGAGTTGAGAAACCAGGGGCTGAGTCCAAGATTCAAGTAGGAAGGAAATGAGGATTGTGGTGAGGGAGCAGAGAGCATGGTGAAGAGATAGCACGTAGTGTAGAGGTATGGTTGCTGCTACAAGAAGACAGTAGCTCAGAACTTTCACTGGGGCTACAAATAGAAAAATGTGAGACAAATTCTTCTTTCAAGGAGCTTACACTCTAATTGGGCAAGATAAAATAAAAAAGAGTTCAATGGCAATGGAAAGGCCCAGAAGTACTGGAAGGGTTCATCAACAGGTTAAATACAGTGCCCTGTGGTCTGGAGGTCAGAGAAGCGCCCAGGATGGGAGAACCTTATGGTCCTCCATCTCCCTGCAAATATCAGTATTGGTGAAACCCATTTCATCCAAGAAGCATGAGCAGTCCTGTCGCTCTTCCTGCCTGACTGTCTGGGTTTCATCTGAGTGGCTCAAGGATTAGGGGAAGGGGGGAGGGGAAGGGGAAAGGGAAAAGTGTCCTTGATGTTGGGTCTTCCCCTTATATTTTCTATTTCTCTTTGCTATCCACACTGCTGCTGCATCCTTAGGAATATAAGTGAAGATGAGAGTAAAATAAATAAGAATGTTTAAATGGATCATGACAGACAGATTGTGATCTGATGTAAGAAAAAAAAACTTCTTAAAAATTAGATATGCTGCTTGATTACACATGTATAACCTGTATTGGATTGCTTACCCTCTCAGGGAGTGGGGAGGGAAAGAAGGGAGGATGAAATAGAATTTGGATCTTAAAACATTTTTTAAAATGTCTAAATTTGTTTTAAGATGTAATTGGGGTGGGGGTAGCTAGGTGGTGCAGTGGATAAAGCACCAGCTCTGGATTCAGGAAGACTTGAGTTCAAATCCGGCCTCAGACACTTGACACTTACTAGCTGTGTGACCCTAGGCAAGTCACTTAACCCTCATTGTCCCACCAAAAAAAAAAACACAAACCACAAACAAGATGTAATTGGGGAAAAATAAAATATTCTTTTAAAAATTAGCTATGCTGGAAAATAGAATGCTCCAGCTTGAGATTCAAGGACCTCTCTTCCAGTGGAGGCTGAATGACCACCTGCCTAGGTTGTTGCAAAAGAGAGTTCATATCTATGCCCAAAGACTATAGAACTGTGCATACCTTTTGATCCAGCAATACCACTGCTAGGTTTATATACCAAAGATATCCTCCAAAAGTGAAAAAGACCTATTTGTACAAAAATATTTATAGCAGCTCTTTTTGTGGAGGCTAAGAATTGGAAATCAAAGGAATGCCCATCAATTGGGGAATGGCTAAACAAGCTGTGGTATATGAATGTAATGGAATATTATTATGCTATAAGGAATGACAAATAGAACTATTTCAGAAAGGCCTGGAAAGACTTACGTGAATTCATACATAGTGAAATAAGCAGAACCAGGAAAATGTTGTATACAGTGACAGCAACATTGTTTGATGAAGAACTCTGAATGACTTAACTATTCTCAGCAATACAAGGATCCAAGACAATCCCAAAGGACAAATGATAAAGCATACTATCCACCTCTAAAGAAAGAACTGATAAGGTTTGAACAAAGACTAAAGCATGCTATTTTTCACTTTCTTTCATTTTTTTAGTACAAAATGACTAATTTGGTAATGGTTTGCATAATTGCATATGGTTATGACCTATGTTTTCTTACCACCTTAAGGAGTGGGGAGAGGAGGGAGGAAAAGAGGGATAGAATTTGGAACTCAAAACTTTAAATAAAAATGTTTATTTTTTTAAAGATCACTAGTGAATGAGAATTAAGTACAAATTGTTTGCTATATCTAAGTTTCTTCTGAAGCCTATTTTTAAAATTTCTTCATATGCTTTGGACCTCAGGTAGAGATAATCTTATTCAAGTGAGGGCAATGGGATTATGTGATCTATATAGTGATAAACACACTGGAGTTATTCTTTCATTTAACTTTTTTTGTCAATTATAAACTACAAATTTAACATTCTCTTTAATAGGAAGCACTGCATCACAGTATATTGATGCACTAAAATGGATGAATCTTGTATACCCTATTAATTCTCAAATAACCCATTTTTGAAAAATGGTATCAAGATGTTGAGGTTATATCCTGATTTGAAACAGAATTCCCCTTCTAACCTGAACATGTTTGTTCTGTTAGATGTTTCCAAAAGCATGGTCACTTTATACAGTCATTTGATGATTCAGTATCTGACACAAATACAAAATGGTGAAGCAAAAACAAAACAAAAACTATTAAAAAGAGAGAGTCCATGTCCAAGCAGTGATGAGACTAGATGATCTAAGTCCTTTTTAAGATGCAGTTCCTACTCTCAAGTCCTTTTTTTTAAGATTTAAGATTCTTTTTTTTTTCTTCTTTTTTTTGTGCGGCAATGAGGATTAAGTGACTTGCCCAGGGTCACGCAGCTAGTAAGTGTCAAGTGTCTGAGCTGGATTTGAACTCAGGTCCTTCTGAGTCCAGGGCCAGTGCTTTATCCAATGCACCACCTAGCTTCCCTCAAGTCCTTTTTAAGATGAAGATCCTATGAAACTTATATCCCATTCTTTTTTTAATGTTGTATTTTTGTTCTTCTAGTAAAAGAGCCCACTGGGTCCAAGTAAGACAGAGTTCTGATCTTATGTATTAATTTTACCTCCTGAAGACTGAGAAAATTTAGATCATGCCCCATGCCCCAGAAGCCATAAAGGGATCACTAATGACCTTTATCAAAGTCTGCATTTCTTTGAGCATTTTTGAAGCAAAAACATTTAACTCTTTTGGAACCTTGAGTGGAAGTTTCCCTATAGGATGACTTGTTTCCAAAGATCAGTAAAAAATTTCAAGGTTACCTAGTTGGGTAATCCAGTTGCTATTAACACTCTACTTACTTATCTCCCAGTCCTAGGGAACTTTATGAACAAAAAAACTCCTCAACTAGTTATACAGACAATGGGGGAAGGGAAGTAGGAGGCAGCCAAAATAATGAAATGGAATTCTGATGATCTTTGCCAGTCTCATTGACCGCATGTTCTGCCACAGCAATTTGAAGAACTGAGTGAGCACTGAATGCTAAGTGCTTACTTTATAACATTACCGGAATTATCCTGATTGGATACTGATTGCCAAGATTTTGCCTTTCCTTTCCATAGTGATTACAATTATTCTTAAATATCCAATTCATTTCAATATGCATTTAACAAGTGCCTACTGAATGTAAGGCACAGTGCTAAGTTTTTTTTGTTTTGTTTTGTTTTGTTTTGGTTTGGTTTTTTTGTGGGGCAATGGGGGTTAAGTGACTTGCCCAGGGTCACACAGCTAGTAAGTGTCAAGTGTCTGAGGCCGGATTTGAACTCAGGTCCTCCTGAATCCAGGGCCGGTGCTTTATCCACTGCGCCACCTAGCTGCCCCAGTGCTAAGTTTTAATGCTACAAAGATGGAAAAAAGACATAGTCCTTATTCTTCAGGAGTTGATTATTGAGTAGGACTGCAAGAGAGTGTGAGCCCATACACAAACAAGTATAATACTCAAATGGATCTGTGATCTCATCAATATGATTATTCCCTCCAATGACATAGACTAAAGTTCACCTTTGCCTATCCTGTGCAACTCTTGTTCATCAGATCCCTTAAGTTTTCCAGAAGGGATCCACCCAAAACGCTGGGGCTCTCCTAGTTTTCTCTTGACATGAGAATACCAATAGCTGGTCATAGGTGACTCCTCACTGTCACCACCTAACTAACCTATCTTTTTTATCATAAATTTCTTTTATGGCATCCCTTGTGTTGGCTCTTCTTTACAGCTGTATATTTGTTAAATGTTGCAGACTGTTCATACTCAGTGTGCACCTATCCATTGCCCTTTTAGTGAAACTGATTTTTAATTCTTCAGAGACTCTAACATCTCATGAGTCATAGCCATGCAAAAAACAGATGTGGGGGGAGGGAGAGGAGAAGCAATATAGCTATTAAAAAGATGGATTTTATCTCATGGCAAAGTTTGTGGTCATTAAATGAGCTTTATGATTTCCCAAAGGCAATCCAGTCTATGCTTCTCTTCTTCCTGTTTAATTCTAGAACCATCTAATCTGCAGTGCCTTTTCAATATAGATATACACTAATAGATAAGCTCCATCAAACTGCATGTCATAATCTGAACAATAAGCATTCTTTATCCACTTGGTTTATACTCTGTGTAGATGGTTATGCCAGAGTCTTTTGAGTGGTTATGGCTCTCATTCAGAAGACTTTAGTGTTCTAGGCATCAATGCAGGAAGCACAATGTGATCTTCAAATAGATCCAGAGGCCCTCACAGTCAACAGGGAAAACCTCTTTAATTTGGATTTTGTATTGGATCACCTTCATCCTAACACAGTGAATAGCTCTGGCGAGCCTACATCTCCTTGCTCTATGTCTCACCTAATATTAATAATCAGAAAATCAATTAGAAAAGGTTATCTGTTTTTTATATCTTTTATAGAATCTTGAGAGATTTTGATGTAGACATGTTGGCAGCATTTTGCCTTACCAAGTCTCATAATTCATTTTATAGTCAACAAATAATTAGCAAAGTAAGATTTTTTAAAATTCACTATCTTGCAATTAGTAGAGTGACAGTGAAGATGTGGCATATTTTGGAATATCAACAATAAAAGTCAACTTGTTTCCTATTGTATCAGGGTTAGGGTCTCTGCCAACTATGGCAGTTAATTAATAACTGAGGGAAATAATCTGAGCTATACAATCTATTTGCAAAACAGGCATAAAAATGGGTCAAACTCAAATAGTCACTCAGTCATACTTAATGATCTCTGCCAGCTGCAGGTTGACTTACACAATCACAAATGCTTATATAGTTCTATTTTTAATGATATGTAAATGCCTTAAAATCAGATAGGAACTACATTTTAATCTGGCTCAGATTCTACTGGGAAGTGTTGTGGGCCACATGCAGCCCTTGGGCATATTTAACATCTCTTCTGTGGAAGACCTCTTTTTAGTCTTTCTCAAGGTGAATTGTCTCTTTCTTTTCTTTTCTTTTTTTTTTTTGGTAAGGCTGGGGTTAAGTGACTTGCCTGAGGTCACACACTGTAATGATTTGAATGATGCCACCTACTGGAGACTTATTATGGGAAAGCTCCACCATGAGGAAAATGCCTCAGAGGGCAAGGCCATGTGGCTTTTCCTTGGTGTCAGGAAGTGACGTTTGCTCATGGCTGCTATCTATCAAGGCTACCAGCCAATCAACTTGAGGAGCCTCCTATTTTCTGGGAGGGGACAGGAAGGAGGAATAGAACTATATAAGCATTTGTGATTGTGTAAGTCAACCTGCAGCTGGCAGAGATCATTAAGTATGACTGAGTGACTATTTGAGTTTGACACTATTGCTCAAGGAAAGTGTCATGGAGAGGAATCTAAGGTCAGCCTTTAAAGAGAAGCATGTCAATGGATGAAGACTGGGGTGAAGAGATCTCCTATAGGAATAGGAAATATTAGGTACAAAGGCATGGGTATGAGAAAAGATAGAATGATATTAGGGAACAGAAATTAGTTCAATTCAATGGATCTGTAGATTGTACAAAGAGTAGAAGCAAAAAAAAATAAGACTGGGATGATAGGTTGGAACTAGACTGCAGAGAACTGTAAATGTTAAGCTAAAGAGTTTGTATTTTATCTCATAAGCAAATGGAGAGCCACTAAGGGTTTTGAACAGGATGGCCACATGGTCACACCTAAGCAGTAGGAAGGAAGGTCAGTTTAGCACTGGTTTGAAGGATGGATAGAGATTAGTGGAAGAAAGCTCATTTAGGAGGCTATAAAATGATACAGGGGAAAAGTCACAGCTTCTAAACTTGTAGCTGAAAGACACCTCAGAAGTCATCTAGTCCAACTCCCTCAATTTATATATTTACTATACAATTTGCCCCAGAGAAGTTAATGACTTTCCGAAGATCACATAAGTAGAAAGTGGAAAAGCAGGGATTTGAGGCCAGGTCCCCTGGATTGAGATTCCCTAGTCTTTGCACGGGAGCCTTCTGCCTCATAATGAGCCTCTGAATCAGGGTGGTATCAGTGTGAGTGGAGTCAGATATGAGAAGCCCCGAGGAAGATAGAATTAATAGGATTTAGCAAGTGATTTTTTAAATCATCTAATTAACTGGGTAAGTCTGTGATATTAGCAATCTCATGGAATGATTCCATTTACTCTCTTGCCGTGACATTTTCATTAGGAATTTGGATGAAGAACTAGATGGCTTGATTATCATGTGTGTACATGATACAAAGCTGGGAGGGACAGCTAATATGATGAATGATAGAATCAGAATTCAAAGAGATCTTGAGAGGCTGAAATGATGGGTTTCAGTTAACTGCAATCTCAATTTGAGCCAAGAGTGTGACATGGCTGCCAATTTTTTTAAGATGTGGTGTCATATTAGGCTCAGTTAATTGTAATATTGAATTCAGAGCAAGGAAAATGGAAGTACTACTACAACTAGGCCAATTAGCATGAATAATGAATCCCCTGAATTGGTTGCATGCATTCAAATTTACACTATTCAAAGTTAAGATTATGTAAATTAGGCCTAGCCCATTGGAAATATGTAATGAGAATTTGAATAATGTTGCTATTTTGTGGGATTCATTATTTACGATAATGGGGACCTAGTTGTATACTCTAACTTGTTCACATCTGGAGTGTAGTCTGAAGACCTTGGATGCTAAGTCTTGCAAAAACTACACCCATACTGGGCTTCATTCAATGCATTTACTTAAGTTACTGACCTCCTTACTGTTCCACAAGCAAGGTATATCATTTCTCAGCTCTGGGCATTTTCTCTTACTCTCCCTCATGCCTGGAATGTTCTCAGTCCTCATCTCTGACTTTTGGCATCCCTGGTTTTCTTCAAGTCAACTAAAATCTCACCGTCTGCAGGAAGCGTTTCCCAACCCCTCTTAATTCGAGTGCCTTCTCTCTTTTAATTATTTCCTATTTATCCTGCATATAACTCACTTGTACATATTAGTTACTTGTTGCCTTCTCCATTAGACTGTGCAGTCCTTGAGGGCTGGAATAGTCTTTTGCCTTTTTTCTATCCCCAGTGTTTAGCACAATGCCTACCACATAAGTACTTAATAAATATTATTGCCGGGGCAGCTAGGTGGCACAGTAGATAGAGCACTGGCCCCGGAGTCAGGAGTACCTGAGTTCAAATCCGGCCTCAGACACTTAACACTTACTAGCTGTGTGACCCTGGGCAAGTCACTTAACCCCAATTGCCTCACTAAAAACTAACTAACTAACTAATTAACTATATATATATATATATTAATGCCAGACAAACAGAAATATCTATTTATTTGTCATTTTGTAAAAATATTTTTATGATGAATTTGCTTTTATATGTCACTTCTGATAACTGCCCCCCCCCCAAGAAAGACTCTGTTATCAAAAAGAATAGTTAAGGGGGTGGCTAGGTGGCACAGTGGATAAAGCACCGGCCTTGGATTCAGGAGTACCTGAGTTCAAATCCGGCCTCAGACACTTGACACTTACTAGCTGTGTGACCCTGGGCAAGTCACTTAACCCCCATTGCCCCGCAAAAAAAAAAAAAAAAAAAAAGAATAGTTAAGCAAAATTAACTGACTGAATAATAGTATCTGACATTACACAGCCATAATCCCCCAACCCTCTCACAAGGGGCCATCTCCAATGGTCCTGATGTATATCTTGCCACTGGACCCAGATGGCTCTGGAGGAGAGAATGAGGTTGATGACCTTGCACAGCCCTCCCTCATTTCAATGCAATTCAGTGCAAGCACTGAAGTGGTCTTCTTCAAGAATGGACAAACAATAACAATTCTAAATCATTTTTAGAATGTTTGCACCAATTTGTAGTTTGACCAACAAAGTATCAGTTATCCCACAGTCCTTCCAACATTGATTATTTCTCCCTTTGACAATTTAATGAATGTGAAATGAAACCTCAGGCTCATTCTAATTTTTGCAAAGCCATATTCTGAATAGACAATCAGTCAACTGATATTTATTAAGTGCTTAGCATGTACCAGACACTGTGAGAAGGACAGGGGATATGAAGAAAGGCAAAAACAAGGTCCTTGCTCACGTTCCAAAGGGGGAGACAATGTGGAAAAAAAATTGTACACGTTCCAGGTGTCTGACCAATAAGCCTAGTCCCTATGAACCAGTACATAGTACTCTGCAAATGTAACCTCAATACAGGTTTTGAAGCTTGTGCTGATATAACCATTTCCAATCTACTAAGCATGTGGTGAAAAGGAACATTCCAAAGGCACTAGTTGGTCAGAATTTGTCACTTTTCTTGGTTTGATTTCTTCCTCTATGATAGTGTTAAAGTGAGTGAAAAGGGGCAATGGTGTAAGAGGAGAGAACTTGGGCTTTCCTCACCCATGGCCAATATATAACCTGTGAAAATGGCCATCTACTGTTTGCCTCAGAGTTTGTTCTTTCATTTTAGCTGAGAGAGATTGGAGACCACAACTTTGTGAATTGCAAAAGATCAGGAGAGTGAGCCACAAGGAAGTCTGGTAATGGGCTTCACTCTGGAGTTTGCAACCACTCTGTCCAGCTTTGAGGCCCCAAGGAACAAGGAAAAAACTTTAGAAACAAAGCCAGGAGTAGGTGTGATGAAGACTCAACCAGCTACAGTATTGCCTTTAGACATGAATTTAGTGGAACCAATGCTGTGAAGAAGCTTTGTTAGGTCTGAATTCCTTTTCCCCAGGAACCAAGGTGGTATAGGGGAGAGGATGCCCTTGAAGCATTGAATAGAGATGGTTGTATATCATTTCTTGCTAGATTTTTAAAAGTCAATATGCCTTTGCAAAAGCTAATTGTTGTTAATTGGTTAAGTAGAACTGGGGTGCTAATTGCTGGCAGGTAACAGCAGGGAGAACAAACCAGGATGGGGGCTCAAGCCAATGGCATTAGAGAAAGACAACCCACAATCCCTCAGGCACACCACTAAAACCCTGAGGGGGAGTTGTAGGCTGCCTCACTCTGAGACAGGGAGACCAGCTCATCACATCCATACATGATATATACAATGTAAATGGAAGGTAATCCTGAAGGAAGGGGCTAATAGTAGAGTAGGAAGGAAAAGGGAGGAGGAAAGTTTTCTTGCAGAAGATACGATTTGAGCTGAGTCTTAAAAGAATCCAGGGAAGCTAAAAGTTGCAGGTAAGAAGGGAGAACATTCCAGGCATGGTGGAAAGCCAGTAAAAAAGACATGGAATTGGAAGGTGGAGTGTCAGGTGAGAACAGTAATTACAGCTAGATCATAAACCGTGAGAAAGGAAATGTAGTATAAGGAGACTAGAAAGATAGAAAGGGAAGCAGATTGTGAAGGATTTTAAATGTCAAATACATCCAAGTTGGGGCAGACAATACTGAAGGAGACAAATGCAGGCAAAACATAAGGACTCACACACAATTAAAAAAAAAACAGTTATTTATTTTAAGCCTATTGCATACACACCATACTAATACCCTGAGAGATAATAAAGAAATTAAGATATAACATAAACAGTTTGCTTATCGGGGAGTTGTCTAATCAATATTGGTGATTTGTGTTTATTACTATCATAGCATAATTGGTTGCTTCTCTTCTTCCTTTTCATTGGGTAGACTCAGATTTAGAGTGGTGAAATTACTGTCTCTCTAAATCTGAAATCTGTATTCCTCATATAACATCTGTGGGCTACGTATGTCCTTTATATGTACTCCATATGATGTTTAGGGCATTGCAATAGCATCAGCAGCACAAATCAGTTCATACTCTGACTTCTTTAAGCCTTTATTAATTATATAACAAAGGAGTGCAATAGACAAATTGCTTACTAGGTAAGTCCTATACCCAGACCACTTACCAAAGGGTCTTGTCACATTTTCTCTGGCATATATGTACAAGAGGGTCCCTTGAATTGTCACCCTGTGGTCTCTGAGCAACTGTGCATGGCAAAACCCATATTGGCCACATTCTGAATTTAGTCTAGAGGAATGACAGTAAATATTAGTCAAAATTATTTTTTAAAAATAGTGAATCTATGACTGTACCCCCATCTTTTATCTATTTTTTTCTATCTATTGAACACCCCCTCAACTACTCTCATTCACAGAACACAGTCAATATAGTGTGGACATATAATTTATGAGGCATGATGAAAGTGCAAGTGCTAAGTACTTCTTACATGGAGCCCTTCACTCATTTCCTGCAATTGCTCCCAAACACCCTTCCCACTCTTGGGTACTATTGGATATTTCTAACCTGCACTTAAATTGGAACTATTAACAGCGGTTAGAAGGAAACAGACTTGAGAAAGAGAGAGAGAGAGAGAGAGAGAGAGAGAGAGAGAGAGAGAGAGAAACAGAAGAAATAGTCATCAAAACAATGTGAATGGGATGAATTCCCCCATAAAACAGAATCAGGTAGCAAAATGGATTACAAACCAGACTCCAGCAATATCTTGTTTAGAAGAAACACACTTTAAACAGAAGGACACATGTAGAATTAAAATAAGGGGCTGGAGCAGAATCTGTTACACTAGTAATCAGTTATGCTGTTATACTAGTGAGCTACCTCAATTTACCTCTCCTAGAACTAGATAAATTTAACCATAAAATAAATAAGAAGGGGCAGCTAGGTGGCATAGTGGATAGAGTACCAGCCCTGGATTCAGGAGGACCTGAGTTCAAATCCAGCCTCAGATACTTGACACTTACTAGCCGTGTGACCCTAGGCAAGTCACTTAACCCTCATTGCCTCTCCAAAAAAAGAAAAAAAAAGAAAGAAAGAAAAAGAAAGAAGGTAAGGAGAATAACAGAATTTTAGAAAAAGAAAATATGATAGGTCTATGGAGAAAATTGAATGGGACTAGGAAGGAGCATACCTTTTTCTCAGCTGTACATGGCACTTTCACAAAAATTGTTCATGTATTAGAGCATAAAAACCCAGTCTTTTATACTTTATTCTCTGCCATGTACTCTTTGATCCAATGACACTGACTGTTCCATGAATAACTCTCCATCTCTCAGCTCTATCCATTTTTTCTGACTGTCCTCCATTCTGAAAAGCTCTCCCTCCTCTGACTACTGACCTCCTTGGCTTCCTTTAAGTCAAAACTAAAATCTAATTTTCTATAGAAAGTTGTTCCCAAACTTTCTTAATTCTATTGTCTTCTCTCTGTTAATTAATTCCTATTTATCCTGTATATAGCTTATTTTATATATCTTGGTTTCTCTTTCATTAGATTTTTTAAATTTTAGCATATTTATTTAATTTTATATTTCATTAATTTATTTTATTTTTATTTTATTTTTCTCAATTACATGTAAATTTTTAAACACTTTTTTTGTTCCATATTCTCCCCTTCCACCCCTCCCCCATCTTGAGAAGGCAAGCACTTTGATGTAGATTATACATGCAAAGTCATGTAAAACATATTTCCATTTTAGCCATGTTTCAAAATAAAACACAGAAAGACAAGAAAAATAAAGAAACAAAAGAAATATGCTTTGATCTGCATTAAAACTCCACCAACTCTTTCTCTGGAGTTAGACAGCATTTTTTCATCATAAGTCCTTCAGAACTGTCTTATATAATTATATTACTCAGAATAGTTAAGTCATTCATGTCTGATCATCATACAACATTGCTGTTGTCATATGCAATGTTTCCTGGTTCAGCTCATTTCATTTTGCTTCAGTTTATATAAATTTTCCCAGGTTTTCCTGAAAGCATTCTGCTCATCATTTCTTATAGCACAATAGTATTCCATCACAATCATATACCATGATTTTTTCAGCCATTCCTCAATTGATGTGCATCACCTCAATTTCCAAACTTTTCCACCACAAAAAGAACTGCCTGCCATAAGTATTTTTGTTTCTGTAGATCCTTTTACTTTTCCTTTTATCTCTTTAGAATATAGTCCAAGGGGTAGAGTTGCTGGGTAAAAGGGTACACATGGTTTTGTAGCACTTTGGCATAGTTCCACATTGGTCTCCAAAATGGTTGGATCAGTTCACAACTCCACCAACAATGCATGTGTCCCAGTATTTCCATATCTCCTTTAACACTGGTCATTTTCCTTTTCTTTCATATTGGTCAATCTCATAGGTGTGAGATGGTACCTCAGAATTGTTTTAATTTGCATTTCTCTAATCAATAGTGATTTAGGAACTCATGACACAATTGCTCCAAAAAAATCCAAATAATGTCATAGGAAAATGCTCAGAGCAGCAAAACTCACAGAAGAATGTGCTGAAATCATCTTCTAACCAAGAATGGCTTGGAAGGTCAGAAGGAGGGAGCTGCTGTGCTGATACAGGAGTTGAGCCCAACCCCACAGTCACCCTGACACAGATCCAGGAAGGCCTCACCAGAAAAGGAGACCCCCCAGAGCCTCTGAATCAGCTGAAGTGCCAGTGTTGTTTGGAACTAAGCTCACAGTCTGGTGAGTGGGCTGAGCCCTGGGCAGAGGGGAGACTACAGGGGTCTATGCTGGTGCTAAGGCAGAACTTGGATTTTACACCCCTGCTGAGAACCAGGAAGTAGGCTCAAGTAGCAGTGGCCCAGGTGGGGGAGAAGCATAGGCTCGTCAAAGCTAACAACCACAAAACACAAAGCTGGTTGATTAGCAAGTTGGTCTGGGGGTCATCTAAGGACCAGGGAACAGGTCAGGTGAGTGAAAAACCTGATTCTCCTTAAATCATACCACCTGTGACTTCTTAAGCTTGGGATACTGCAGCCTGGAAATAGTGCCCCACTTTAAGGAGATAAAAGTCTAGTAAAAGAAAGGCAAGATGAGCCGACAGAGAAAGGTGAGGACCATAGAAAGTTTCTTCAGTAACAAGGAAGACCAAGGGGCACCCTCAGAGGAAGATGTCAACATCAGGGCCCCTATTTCTAAAGCTTCCAAGAAAAATACGAATTGGTCTCAAGCCATAGAGGTGCTCAAAAAGGACTTTGAAGATAAAATTAGAGAGACAGAGGAAAAAATGGAAAGATAAATGAGGGTGATGCAGGCAAGACATGAGAAAAAAGTCAACAGCTTGAAAAGTCAAATTGGCCAAATGGAAAAGGAGGTACAAGTTATCTTTCAGCAGAAAAAATGGGACTTTAATGAAAAAGAAGACTTTCAGATATTTGTGATGAAAAGACCTGAACTGAATGGCAAATTTGACTTTCAAATACAAGACCCTAGAGAACCATAAAAAAAATTGGAGCTGGGGGACATACCTGGGATCGTACAGTGGGTGCCCTCTGGGTCCAGGGGTGATGCTTTGTCCACTATGTCACTTATCTAGGTGATGACATCTTTCGGGTTAAATTGAGGGGTGAAGGGAATTCACTGGGGGAGGGGGAAGGGCAGAAGTGAAATCCTACATGAAAGTAACATGAAAAGGCTTATGGAGTGGGGGAAGAGATGGGAGAGGAGCAGGGCAGTAAATTAATTTTACACTCATCAGAAAAGGCTCAAAGACCTTAAACTCATCAGAGCTGCCTCAAGGAGGGACTAACACACACAACCAACTGGGTGGAGTAATCTATTTAATCTGAGCAGTAACACTCATCAGAATTGGTTCAAAGACCTCAATCTCAGTAGAATTGGCTCAAGGAGGAAATAGTGTACACACTCAATTGGGTGAAGTAATCTCTCTAACCCTGCTGGAAAATAGGAGGGGAAGGGGATAAAGAGAGAGGGGCAAAAGAAGGAAGGGCAGAGTGGGGGAGGGGACAGACAGAAGCAAATCCCTTTTGAAGAGTGATAGGATGAAAGAAGATGGATAATAGAATAAATATCATGGGGAAGGGAATAGGATAGAAGGGAAACAGTTAACAATAGTAATCATGAAAAAGAGAAAAGGGGGTAAAACTGTACAAAAAATATTTATAGCAACTCTTGGTGGAGGCTAAGAATTAAGAATCAAGGGAATGTCCATCAACTGAGGAATGATGGAAAAAGCTGTGTTATATGATTGTAGTGGAATGGTCTTGTGCTATAGGAAATGACAAACAGGATGATCCCTGAAAAACCTGGAAAGACTAATGAACATCCATGTATAGTTAAGTGAGCAGAGCTGGGAGGACATTGTGCATAGTGACAGCAGTATTATTCAATGAGCAATTGTGAATGACTTAACTATTCTCAGCAGTGCAATGATCCAAGACAATCTCAAGGAACTAATGAGGAAGCTTACTATGTACCCCTATAGAAAGAACTGATAAAAAGAACACTTGTGGATTGTACATATATAACCTGATTGGGATCTTGTGGAGGGGGGGGGGGAAAGGGAGGGAGGGAGAAAAATTTGGAAGTCTAAATTTTATGGAAATGAATGTTGAAGACTACTCTTACATGTAACAGGAAAATAAAATAAATGTTTGTTGCTGGAAAAAAAATAGTGATTTAGAGCATTTTTCATATGATTTATAGATAGTTTTGATTTCTTCTAAAAACTGCCTATTCCTATCTTTGATGACATCAATTGGGGAATGACTTGTATTCTTATAAATTTGATGCTGTTCTCTACATATTTGAAAAATGAGACCTTTATGAGAGAAACTTTCTGAAAACCCCCCACCCCATTTCCTGGTTTCATCCTAATCTTGCTGCATTGGTTTTGTTTGTGTAAAACCATTTTAATCTAATATAATCAAAACTATTTTATATCCTGTTATGCACTCTATCTCTTATATGTTCATAAATTCTTCACTTATTCATACATGTTAACTGGTAAAAATTTTCATGTTCCCCCAACTTGCTTATGATATCAACTTTTATGTGTAAATCATGTATCCATTTTGACCTTATCTTGGAATATGGTGTGAGATATTGGTCTATACCTAGTTTCTGTCAAACTGCTTTCTAGTTTTTCCAGTAATTTTTGTCAAATGGTAAGTTCTTGCAACAGAAGTTTGACTCTTTGAATTTATCAAACACTGTATCACTATGATATATTGTGTACTAATCTATTCCTCTGATCCACCACTCTATTTCTTAGCCAGTACCAGATTGTTTTGATGATTACTATTTTGAAATACAGTTTAAAATTTGGTACTATTAGCCTACCTTCCTTCACATTTTTTTCTCATTGATTTAACCTTTTGTTTTTCCAGATGAATTTTGTTATGATTTTTCTACCTCTATAAATTTTTTTTGCATTTTGTTTGTATGGCACTGAACAGATAAATTAATTTAGGTAGAATTGTCATTTTTATTATATTGGCTCAACCTACCCATGAGCAATTATTATTATTTCTCCAATTGTTTAGATCTGACTTTATTTCTATGAAAAGTGTTTTGTAATTGTATTCATATAGTTCCTGGGAAGATAGATTCCTGAGTATTTTATATTGTCTGCAGCTACTTTAAATGGATCTCCCATTAGATTTTAAGCTCATAGAGGGAAAGGACTATCTTTTGCTTCTTTTTGAATCCTCAGTGCTTAACTGTGCCTGGAGCATAGTGGGTGCTTAATAAATGTTTATTGAATAGCAGGAAATGTGAATATAAGAAAGCATATGAGAAAAAGGACCCAAATCTGCATCTCAGAAATGAAATCAGAAAGATAGGGGCAGCATAAGAAGAAGAGTCAACCTCCCTGCTCCAGCTCCCCATTCCACCAAGCTTTGCCTTAGCTCCTAAATATTAAAGGACCTCCTCTGGCTCTGATCTACACTTCTGCTCTCAATCTAGTTACTTCTTCAGCTCTTCTTTTGACACCAATCCCAGACACCAGAATGAAAGGCCTGGGCCACAGCCACTGGAACTTCCCAGAGTCCAGTCTCAGCTCTTCCATAGCCAGTTTCAGTTACCATAGGGAAGTACAGGTTGAAACAACCAGCAGGCATCCTGGAAGCTCAACTCCCAAAGTGTTGCTTTTGCCTTCAGAGTGAGTGAATTGCTTCAGTTTGACTATATAGATTCTCTTCCTTTTGCATCCCAGTGGAAGATGTAATTTTTTTTAAAAATGGGATTTGGCAGATACCCAGGGGTCCTACCTGATTGGTTTAGTCTTATTTGAATTGGGTGAGAATGAGAAACTGACTAAGTACCTACTTAAGGGTGATTGGATGGGGACCACACCTGGCTGGCCAGAGGCGGTGTACTACTGATATCAGCAAGAGACCACTCTCAACCAATCAGCTTGAAGGACCTCCCCTTTGGGGGAGGGATAGAGGAACTAGGAAGTGGACACTTGCTCATGGAAGTAGCCTCTTTTTGGTGAGGAATAGGCGCATGGCAGCAGACAAAGAACAGGAGGGCCCCTTTTAGATGTTGGGACACTGGCTTTGTGGTGAGAGATTTCACATGGGCTGCTAAGAAAAGGAAGCTTTCTTTTTCTCTGGCTCTGCCAAATAGATCCAAGCTAGGATTTCCATGCTATAAGGAATCTGTGTGTGTGTGTCTCTCTCTCTTCACAAACTTATAATATATTTTTTAATAAACCTTTAAAAGCCTAAACTCTTGCTGAATTTATCAGTGATTTTAGCCAGCTTCCCCTCCCAAAACACTTTTGAGGAGGGATAAGGTGAAAGAAGATAGATTGAAGTATAATTTTAATTAATTAATTAATTAATTAATTTTCCCAAGTTACATGTAAAAAACAAAATTTTTCACATTGATTTTTTAAAACTTTGTGTTCGGGGCAGCTAGGTGGCATAGTGGATAGAGCATCGGCCCTGGAGTCAGGAGTACCTGAGTTCAAATCCGGCCTCAGACCCTTAACACTTACTAGCTGTGTGACCCTGGGCAAGTCACTTAACCCCAATTGCCTCACTTAAAAAACAAACAAACAAACAAACAAACCTTTGTGTTCTAAATTTTATTCCTCTCTCCCTCCTAACCTCTCCCTAAGAAATCAAGCAATTCAATAAGTTACATATGTGCAGTCATGCAAAACATCTCCACATTAGTCTGGTTAAAAAAAAAACAGACAAAACAACTTTAGAAAGAGGAACTAACAAAAAATTATACTTTAATCTGTATTAAGATACCATCAGTTCTTTGTAGATGCATTTTCCATAAGTCCTGCTCATGATTTCTTTTGCAGTTACTATTGTTAACTGTATTACCCTCCATCCTATTCCCTCCCCTTGATATTTACTCTTTTTTCTATCTTCTTTCACCCTATCCCTCCTCAAAAGTGTTTTGCTTTAACCATGAACTTCTCTTATGAATATTTTTAAAGCATATATTGAATTTGACAAGGCAGCAACAAAATTGTCCTTTCTGTTTGGGTCTCCTTCTGAATGGGGAAACAGCTAGTAAGTGTCTGAGGCTGGATTTGAACTCAGGTCCTCTTGATTCCAGGTCCAGTACTCTACCCAACTAATATCCTATCTTCCACAAGAAGCTTTTAACAACCACCCTTAACATTATCACCTTCCCTCTGTTGATTATCTCCAACTTGTCCTATATGTATCTTGTTTGTACATTGTTGTTTACATGTTATCTTCCTCAGTCTTAGATGAACTCCTTGAGAGTAGCACTGGTCTTTTGCCTTTCTTTGCTTCCTCAGAACTTAGCATATATAATATATATATAATATATAATATAATTATATAATATATAATAATATAATATAATATATAATATATTATATATAATATAGCCTGGCATATGATATGCACTTATTAAATGCTTTTTGATTTGACCCCACTTCAATCAATTGACTATCAATCAGTTTGTTAACATTTGGCTTTCTAAGACCTGATCACATCTCCTTTACTCCTCCTTCCTAACCTCCAACTCTGAACTCAGAACTCAAAGCAAGAAGTTGAGCAAGAAATGGTCTGTGTCCTTACTGGACTCACTCTGACTTCTGGCTCATTCACCCAAGGGAGAGCATCCTAACAGCTTCTTCCCGGAGCAGTAGAGGCTTGGAGCTGCCCTAGCCTGCAGACTAGTGGGGTGTTGGCAGTGCACACAATCATCACCCACAACTTTCCTCCTTCCTCCTTCTGACTTCCACGATCCCCATCAGGTCCACTGGAAACCTGAGCCCTGTCAGCCCTGAAGGGGCCAGCTCCTCAGGGTTAGGACTTGGGCCAAGGCTAAGCCTTGCACTCCACCATGAGAGCTCCTACCAGCCTTTGCTTTATCTGAAGGAACGCTGTGAAATGGAACCAGATTTTCAGCCCAATCACTCCTAGGCAAGGGAGCACTCTCACCACTGCTACTCCCCTCACCTTGTCATTGGGCTCTGCCCCAGCCCTCTTCCTTAGAGGGGTATAAGATTTGAATGTGCTTTCTAGCTTTGTTCTAGCTCTGCTCTAATTGACAAAAAATAAAAGAGCAGCAGAGAATGGCTCAACCTGGAGACAGAAAGCAGGTAACAAAGAGATCTGTAGAGCTAGTGACAAAAGACTACAGCCCTCCTGGTGGCAGCATTGTTTATAGCTTTCATTCTTTCTTTTTCTTTTTCTTTTTTTTTTTTGTGGGGCAATGGGGGTTAAGTGACTTGCCCAAGGTCGAATAGCTAGTGAGTGTCAAGTGTCTGAGGCCGGATTTGAATTCAGGTCCTCCTGAATCCAGGGCCAGTGCTTTATCCACTGTGCCACCTACCTGCCCCCAGCTCTCATTCTTGTTTTTAAAAAAATTATTTAAAGTTTTGACTTCCAAATTCTCTCTCTTCCTCCCTTCCTTCTTCCCTCTTTGAGGCAGTAAGCAAACAGATAGAGGTTATACATGTTCACTTATGTAAAACATTTCCATATTAGTCCTTTTGTACAAGAAAACTTGAATAAAAGAAAAAAATGAAAGTGAAAAATAGCATGCTTCAGTCTGTGTTCCATCAATATCAGATCTTTCTTTGGAGGTAGATAGTATGCTTCATCATTAGTCCTTTGAGATTGTCTTGGATCATTGATTGCTGAGAATAGCTAAGTTATGCACAGTTCTTCAGGCAACAATATTGCTGTTACTATGTACAATGTTCTCCTGATTCTGCTCACTTCACCACATATCAGTTCATATAAGTTTTTCTAGGTTTTTCTGAAATCATCCTGCTTGCCATTTCTTATACCACTATAATATTCCATCACCATCATATACCACAGCTTGTTTAGCCATTCCCCAATCGATGGGCATTCCTTTGATTTCCAATTCTTAGCCACCACAAAAAGGGCTGCTATAAATATTTTTGTACAAATAGGTCCTTTCCCCTTTTCTTGGATGTCTTTGGTGTTTATAGCTCTCATTCTTTAATTCAGCAGACACTTTTTACCAGCATCATCCAAAAAAAGCACTCTAAATTTCACTACTACTCATAGACTCCAATGGCACCTTTCATGCACGCATGCATGCATTTATTCACTCATTATACGTTCGTTCATTCATTCATTCAACAAGAATTTATTAAACAGCACTGTTCCCCCTCAGACTACATGATCTTTTTGTGGGCCTTGATGAAAGCCATTGTACTATTCTCAGAGGTAGCATAGCACAGTGGATAGAGTGCTGTGCTTGGAGTCAGAATGACCTGGCTTCAAATCCTTCCTCAGATGATCATTTACTGGTTGAGTGATCTTGGGCTAATCCCTTAACCTTGTTGGGGTCTCAATTCTTGATCTGTAAAGTGAGAAAATGAGATTGGATGACCTTCAATTTCCCTTCCACCTTTAGATCCATGATCCTATGTTCCTCTTCCTGCCAAAAGGGACCTATTCCTGTGCATAGATAGTGCTTACTCACTGGGTGACCTCTGTTTCTACTGGTTTCTTCAATGCTTCAGGTCTCTGTCTGCAAAAATCGAAATTTATCATCCCCCGTGGAGAGCTAGGAAAGTTTGACTCATGACAAGAACTTTGAAATCTAAAGATGAAAGAAAGGCACTGCTTGATCCCCAGGCATCATTACTGAGTAACTAGCCCTGCGAATGAAGAGGGCATTCTCTGGGGAGGAAATCTCTTCTAGGAAATTTGCATAACCTCTTTGTTAAGTAAAAATCTCAAGCCAATTCACAACTGAAAAGCAAACATAACTGAGTCCTAGAAACTAACATTGCTGTTTCACAGAATTTTCACACCAGGAGGGACTTTAAGATTCATCTGGTTCAAAGCTCTCATTTTGTCGTTGAAATTGAGGACCTATTACTTGGCTTAGATCACAGATCTTTGAGTTAGAAGGGTCATCTAGTCTAACTAGTAACAAAAAACAAAATCCTATTCTCCCTCTGATTAAAGACCTTTAGTGGCTGGAAACCCATTGTTTCCTGAAGCAGTTCACTGCACTTTACTTTGGGACAGTTCTAATTTTTACGGAATTTTTCTTAACCTTAAACTGAAACACGTCTAATTAGCAGAATATCCAGGCAGCTAGCTGTCAAAGTGGATAACACACTAGCCAGGTCAGGAAAACCTCACTCAAAATTTTTGTGACCCTGGGGAAGTCACTTAATCCTGATTGCCTCTAAAATAAAGAAAGAAATCCAGGACTGGAACTAGATTTCCTGACTTCTAATCTTGTATTCTTTCTAGACGACATACTGCCATGTTTGGTCATCACTGTGGCCAATTGGCTTAAATTAAAGACAACACAATATTTTTCCCAGAGGTGTTTGATGGCAAGCATGGCTTCTGTCCTCATAGTGGATTCTATTTGGTGAGTTGAAACCCCATTGTTATTTTACTGTGGACCTTAAACACACTTTATTATATCAAATAGCAATCAACATTCCGGGGGTGAAGGGCGAACGGATGACGCTGACTGAGGCGGCCAGCTGTCGCCGCTGGGCAAGCAGTTTTTATCATCCAACTGCTGAATTTAACATATATCAATATTTATCAGTTGGGACTTTGTCAGTTTTATAAACGAAAACTGAGTGACAATAAATCATTCCATGTCGAGGCAATAGATTATTTTTTTTCCTTTTTGCATATTTGCCAACCAGGTGTATTCATTCAGTGAAAAGGTTTGCAAGCTAATAAGTGGGGGAGAAAAAAAAAAAACTTGAGAACCCTCTTCCACCTGTGCCCCCTTGCTACAAGCCATGAGGTAAAGAATGAGAATTTGAGATTCAGTCCCAATCTCACATTATTCAAAAGTAGTATAACCAGCTTATGAAGTTATTGTCATTTTGCAAATAATTCACTCATCCTTCCCACATATCTCAGACTTCCTGAGTTATATTATCTGAAGGTTAAAGAAGTAGAATCATAGATGAAGACCTTGAGGGAACTTCAGAGACCATGTAGCTCAACACTCTCATTTTACAGATGAGGAAACTATAAACAAGGGGATGTTAAATGATTGGGCCCAAAGCCTCTGATTCCACCACTGTACCATGCTGTCCCCCTCTAATACTAGTGCTGTAGTTTTCTTTTTTCATATTTATTTGAAATATCACTAGTCTACAGCTGAATTTCTTTTAGACTTCTTAATTTCTTCAAGTTCAAGTAAATGTATGTGACTGATACACAAATATAGCCAAAGGATTAGGTATTCAGTTAACATAATTAGAAATGCCAAATATTTAGAGTTTACAAATGTAGAGATGACAAGTTCAATTTGGTTGCAAAAAAGGTTTGTACTTTCCCACCATTTTTCTTTTATATTAAAAAATCATTGATGCATGTTGTTTGGACACAGAAACCTTTCATTTAAATCTGTGTTGTTTAATTACATATTTCCCAATTACATATAAAAAAATTAACATTCATTTTTTTAATGTTGAGTTCCAAATTCTCTCCCTTCCTCCTGCCCCTTTCCCCTTTTTCAAGAAGACAAGCAATTTGATATTGATTATATATATGAAGTCATACAAAATATATTTCCAAATTAGCCGTGTTAGGCAACCCCTTTTAAGTATGTTCACCAAAAAAAGTTTATTGATTATTCGTAGAAAGGAAAGATGTATCTTTTACCTTTGGCACTGTGGTACTAATCTTGGTCGTAATAGTTAACCAGAGGGTTTTTTTTTTAACCTCCCCGTTGACTTTTTTTACATTGTTTTATCAATGGTATATATTGTTCTTTAGGCTCTGCTTTCTTCATTCTATGTCACTTCATACAAGTCTTCTTATTTTTCTCAGGGTTCTTTATATTAATTATATGAACACCCTCACTACCTAGCCAATCAGTTGCCAGGTCTCACTCACTTTGCTTCCATAGCTTTTCTCATATGCATCTCCTTTTCTCTGCTCACACAACCACTGTCTTAGCTCAGGACTTCATTTATGTGACTAAGATGAAAATGGCTTGGCCCTAATAGGCAATGTCGAAGGTCTTCTCACCAAAACTATTGCATTATAACTTTTAATTGCATCCAGTATCTTCTTTCCAATTTTCCCACATGACCATCACATTGATATTCTTAGAATATAATTTTGACTCTGTTACTCCTCGGCTTAAGACGATTGAAAGGTTCCCTGTTGCATGTGGATCAAGCTCATTTTTGCAAAATGATTCATATTACCTCTCCCACACATTCTTATGTCCCAGCCAAACAGGACTGCTTTCTTTGCCACATCATATGACAGTCCTTCTCATCTCATGTCATGGTGCCTTTACATAAACTGCCTCAATTCTTACCCCGGACTTTAGGAACTTAGCTACTTTCAAAGTTCAGCTCAAGTTCCACTTAGTCAAGTTGTTAACAATCTCCATCCCCTGGAAATCATTCTGCATATATTTTGTATCTATTTATCAGTTTACAAGTTGTTTCTTCCAGTAGCATATATGTTTCTATCAGGGATAGGAACCGATTTGGGTTTTATCTTTGTATGTACAGAGCCTAGTATGGTATCTGGAATAATAAGTGTTTAATAAGTAAATGTTAAATTGAATTAAATTATTCCTTAATATGTAATAAAGTTCGATAAACTATCATTTGTCTAACCCTTCCCAAATGGTTGCATGTATATTGTATTTCCAACTTTTTATTGTCATGATTAATGCTATGAACATTTTACCCATCTGGGTCTTTTTTCTTTTTTGTCAGTAACCTCCTTGAAATATCTAAAATAGTGGAATATCTGGATCAAACTGTTTGTTTACTTTTCTTGTAACATCCTGGTTTTCAGGAATGGTTGAGACGTTTTAAAATCTATCAGCGGTGTGGCTAGGTGGCGCAGTGGATAAAGCACCGGCCCTGGATTCAGGAGGACTTGAGTTCAAATCCGGCCTCAGACACTTGACACTTACTAGCTGTGTGACCCTGGGCAAGTCACTTAACCCCCATTGCCCCGCAAAAAAAAAAAAAATCTATCAGCAGTGGAATATCATGCTCATTTCCCCAGTCTCTGTAACAATTTTTTTCATCTTTTCTCATATTTGCTAGCCTGAGTAGTGTAAAGTGTTAAATGACAGTTGTCCTAATTTGCATTTTTCTGAGTATTTCAAATTTCTCCTACCCCAGATATATATATTTTTTTTACTAAGACACACAAATCTTCTCTTAAGAACTGTTCCTGTCCTCTGACCATATTGAGGAATGGGTCTTAATTGAAATGATATATTTCTATTCACTTTAGATTGTAAATGTCAGACTTTTATCAGAGATATATAATCCAAAGACTTTTCTCAATCTGTATTAGGATCTTTAAATTTTAGATGCATTGATTTTATTTGCACAAAAGCTTTTACATTTTCTCTTTACCAAGACTCTCTATTTTGTCTTTTATGATCTTTTTATTCCTGTCAAGTTATGATTTCCCCCAATCCACAATTGTAAAATCTATACTTTGCCATTATCCTCTATTTTTATGGTGTGATTTTTTTATATCGAGGGATTTGATCTCTTTTAATAGGGCAGTAAAAGTTGGCTTGTGAAAAAAATCAACACTTTGTGAAATAGTCTATTTTATGTATAAAGTACTTTGTAAACCATAAAGTACTACAATGCTAGCTTCTATTGTTATTGTTGTTGTCATTATGCTTATTATTTTACATCCATGCCCAAAATGATCAGGTTTCTTGGATATCAAGCTCAAAAAAACAACTGACCAAGAATCGACAGTTTGATGATGATGATGGAGGTAGTGGTGATGATGGAAATGATGATGTTCCTTATATACAAATATAGCTATGATATAGACCCTGAACTCAAAAGATTACAATGTAACATGAGAGTAAGCTATGCATAGAAATATCTATGATGAAAGAGAGAGTGTGATAAGTACAAGGCAGAGGTCTGAGCAAAGCACTATGAAAAATGTCAAGAGAAAGGGGAATGGTGTCAGTGAAGACCAAATGTAGAAGATGGCACTTGATTTTGACCTTGACTGAATATGAGGACTTGAACAGGTGGAAATGATGGAGGTTGAGGGGAATAGGAAGTGGAGAGGTCCACTCCAGGGGTGGAATAATGGTCATTTGCCTTTATGGTCTTCTCAGTCTCAATACCTGTGAGAACTGTTGCAAATTTGTATGAGATACTAAATATGCTATGTATGATTCAGGTTACTTAGTCCTTTGCAAAGTTGTTTATTACTCATTTCTTTGAGGACTCTTTTTCATCCTTCAGTGCTTTCCCAAACTCTCTATTTCCATAGCCCCTCGAGTGTTCTAGACTCTCTAGATACCATGTTCTCTTCTAAGAAGAAAGCCATTTACAAAGCTGTGGTATTTATCCAAGGCAGAATGTGGTGCCATAGAAAGAACAGTCGGGGGCAGCTAGGTAGCACAGTGGATAAAGCACTGGCCCTGGATTCAGGAGGACCTGAATTCAAATCTGGCCTCAGACACTTGACACTTATTAGCTGTGTGACCTTGGGCAAGTCACTTAACCCTCATTGTCCCACAAAAAAAAGAAAAAAGAAAAAAAGAACAGTGAATTATTGGTCAAGACTCTTGGCTTCTTACCCTGCCTTTGTTCCACACTTGATAAATAATCTTGGACATCACTCCTCTTTTCACTTCATCTATAAGAATCAATGTGAGGCAGCTAGGTGATGTAGTAGAGTGCTGGGCCTAGAGTTAGGATGATGTGAGTTCAAATTCAGCCATATACATTTACTAGCTGTGGGACCTTGGTTAAGTCACTGAACTTCTGTCTGCCTGTGTTTCCTCAAATGTAAAATGGGAATCATACTGAGATTTTCGTGAGGATCAAATGAGGCAATACTCATAAATCATTTAGCAAAGTGCCCGGTACATACAAGGTTTTCTTGACAAAGACACTGGAGTAGTCTGCCATTTTCTTCTCCAGTGGAGTAAGGCAAACAAAGGTTAAGTGACTTGCCAGGGGTCACACAGCTATTAAGTGTGTGAGGTTGAATTTAAACCCAGGTCTTCCTGACTCCAGAAATCTATCCACTGAGCAACCTTGCTGTGTCTTTTCATAGCTAGCTAGGAGTAAATTTAGTCAATCATTATTGAATCATAGCACAGACGCACAAAAGTTTAAAACCAAAAACATTAGAAAGTATCTTTTTTTTTTAAAAGTCCCTTCATTTTAAAGATAGGAAAACACAAGGTCAGAGAAGTTAAGCGATTGTCCCAAGATCACACAGCTAATTAGTGACTGAGTCAAAACTAGGATTCTGGGCAGGTAGAGCAATTACATATTATGTCACATAGTCTATATGTGTGAGAAGTAGCTAGGTGGTACAAGGGTTAAAGCACTGGGTCTGGAGTCATAAAGACCTGAGCTCAAATCTGACCTCAGACACTAACTGTATGATCCTGGGTAAGTCACATAATCTCTCTTTGTCTCAGTTATATCAACTGTAAAATGGAGATTAAAAACAGCACCTACCTTGCAGGATTGTTATGAGGATCAAATAAAGAAATGTAGAATGCTTAGAACAGTGCCTGACACAAGCCAGGCACTTAATAAATGCTTGTTTCCTTCCTTCCTTCCTTCCTTCCTTGAATCCAAGATTGAACCAGTTAACAGACAGATGAACAAAAATTGGTAAAAGACAGTTGATAAACAAGATAAGAAGATAGCAAAATCACAACTGCCCTGGATGAGGTCAAATCATTAGTTGTAGGTGAACTATCTCTTGGTGTACTGAAAGAACTAGTAGATCTAACTGATAAGGCTGTCTGTGATCTTGGGAAGATGATCATGAGCAGAAGTACAGCAGTTATACTGTCAAAAGGACATGTACTGGCTTTCAAAAGACAGAGGAGAATGAGCCTGCAAACTCTAGTGAGAATGAATCCAATGCCTAAAACAATGTAGACCATATTTTTACATGGGTGATTAGTGGAGTCACAAAGAGCCAACCTGGCTACATCAAGAGGAAGTCATGGCATGGCATAACCCTGAGCTTATTTCCTTTTTTTTGGCAGACTCCTAGATAGATAGTTTACTTAGATTTTAGCCAAGCATTTGATGAGGTCAACCATGTTGTTTTTGCAAGAACACTATAATTATTATTGGAACATAGATCTAGGGCTGGAAAGATCCTCATTTAGTCCAATGCCTTCAGTTTATATTTGAAGAACCTGAGGTTTCGGGAGACTTGCCACAGGTGAAACAGTTCACAAGTTAACATGTCCAGTCAAGCCAACAAACATTTATTAAGCACCTACTAATATTCCAAGCATTATGCTAAGCACTGGGGATGCAAAGAAAGACAAAAGACAGTCTTTGCTCTCAAGGAGCTCACGCACAAGGTGAGGAAACAGCCATGTAGAATCAACATAAATACAGGATATATTGGAGATAATATCAGAGGGAAGGCACTGAGGTTAAAGGGGACTGGGCAAGTCTTCTTGCAAAGGTGGACTTTAGTTGAGACTTGAAGAAAGCCAGGAAGTGGAGATAAGGAGGGAGAAGGTTCCAGACATGGGAGACATTCAGGGATTCTGGAGATGGAGTGTCTCATTCAAGCAACAGCCAGGAGATCAATGTCACTAGATTGAAGAGTTGTTTGTCTCTGGACAGAACCAATATGGGACTGCTCCCGCCACGACCGTCTTTCTCATTAGGTCCATAGCTCTGGTTTTCACCTTCCTTCCACCCTTCCCTTGGTGAGGCCACAGGCTGCTGCTGCTGCTTCAGAAGTGCCAGGGGACCCCACCTTGGGTTTGGGGTATCAGAAAAAAGGAAGCTATCTCAAGTTAAAAGACTTCAGGGTACAGGGGTACCTAGGCCTATGGAGTCTTCTTTTCTATTTTACTATAAAATACTGCCTTGCAGGCTCATAAAAAAATAGATACAGAGCTGGAAAGCACCTCAGAGGCTGTGGAGTCCAAACTTTTCATTTTACAGGTGGGGAAACTGAGATGCAGAGTTGGTGAGTGACTTGTCCACAGTTACACAGCTTGTAAGTGTCAGGGCCAGAGTTAAACACAGATCTAACTCCAAGTCCAAGGGCCTATCAGTCACTATACCTGAGAGGTTTGTTTGTTTTTTTTAACTCCATACCCCACTAGTTATATATTTCATAATGTCCATGAAAAATGTAGCCATAAGCTGCAATCCAATTAGGAATCACAACAATCCAGTTCTGAGAGTGAGTGGGTTTTATGATGGAAAACATGATTAAAATTGCTAAGCTTTGCCTTGCAAATTCTGTCCTTGTTGCTAACTTGTTCTGGTCTATTTGTTTATTTGAGCACAATTTGATTACTTGAAAAAAGTTTGCTTTCAGCTTTTTAATTTTGTTTGGTTTTATGTTTAGAGACATGAACACTAATGAGAACAGCTAACATTTATGTGGCAATTTGTAGTTTCCAAAGGGCTTGTGTACATTATCTCATCAGATCCCATTATTTCTTTGAGGAAAGTACGCTAGACACCATCATCCTCATTTTTCTGATTTAGAAGCTGTGTCTCAGGGAGGTTAAATGATTTGATCTCGGTCATAAATGTCAAATAAATAATAATGTCAAAAGCAAGAAATTCATCCAGGCATCTTCTGACTTCCCCCAGAACTTTCCCTGTAACATTAACACTGCCTCTGCATTTAATAGCCATTAAATGTAGTCCTGATACACAAACAATAAGAACTTACTTGAGGTTCCAAGAAGTCAATCAATGGAACAATCTAAAGAGAGAGTCTACCATCTTTGCTCCCCATGACCATCCTCAGAGTCAATAAACTCAGGAGTGACTAGAAACATCAAGAGCCCTTGTCATCTCTCTTGTGAGGAACCCTGTAATCTTTATTTAGTGCTGGCCTCTGCACAAGAAACAGCCCCCAAATTGTAAGAAAGCTTAAAATGAAAGCTTCAGTCCCTTCTTGTCCCTATCTTTGGGCTAAAATTGCTAGGAAAAGAAAACCAGCATGTCTGAAATCCCTTAAGCCCCTAATCATCTCTAATCCTAAACTTGAATAAACAGAGAGGCCTTGTACCTTGCTCAGAAAACCAATAAACTTGAACTCCAGTGGAGAAAAGAATGGAAAACTTCAGAGCCAAGGGCTCACCGGTGCTGAGAGGATCGGGTAGGTTACCCACTCCTGGGTAACCCTTATATCAGCACAACAGGCCCCCAGGAACCACCTAGAGAGCAACCCCTTCCTGCACAGTATCCCTGTCTCTCTACTGGGACCTTGGCAAGAGTGTGTATTGTTTTTACAGTTTTCTGTCTGGGTCTCATATCCTATCAGGCAGGACACTGGAAGTGACTGAGATGACCTTGGATGTCAGCTTCAGGTCAAAGGTTAAACTCACTGAACTCAGTGAACCAACCTTGGGACCTTTTCCGTTTTTCTTAATCTCTCCCCAGGGCCTAGTGAATTGGTTACCTCTTTTAGAACTAGCTGTGTGGTGAGGTACAGGAAGATTATTCATGAAAAAAGTAAGTCCTCTATGACCTTTTCTCTACTCAGACTTGACTCCCATGGTAGTAAGCAAAGAAAACCATGACTCCCAAGGGAAAAAGCAGTCTTTTCCCCACTTGATTCTTTGTAAGGATGACAGACAGACAAACAGACAGACAGAGGAAGAGATGAAAGGAGAGAAAGAGATGTAGAGAGGGAAAGGAAAAGAAGAGAGGGAGGGAGAGAGAAAGAGAATGGAGAGAGGGAGAGAGAGAGACAGAGAAACAGAAAGAGAGAGAAACAGAAAGTACTTGGTGGCACAGTGGATAAATTATACTGGATGTGGAATCGGGAAAACCTGAGTTCAAATACGGACTCAGATACTTACTGTGTGACCCTGGGCAAGTCATTTAGCCTCAGTTTCCTCATCTGTAAAATGGAAATCATAATAACACCTACCGTATAGGGTTCTTGAGAAGACCAAATGAGATAGCATATGTAAGTACTATGCAAAGCTCAAAGTGCTATTTAATATGTTCATTATTATTATTATTAACATTCTTGGTATGGCTTAATTTCATTTGGACCCTACCCTGTGAAGATGGACAATTTGTAGGGGTGCCATATGGTTTCCATCCCATTAAGTATCTTTTTGCACACACATGCACTCATTTTCGGCTGCTTTGCCTAGTCTTTCATTTTGGCTAGAGCAGATTTTAAAGTAATTCTTCATTCCCCCCACCCCCCACCCCAAGCACAGCCTCTGATCACTGGCAGTCAAAGACAGAGTCGCTGATTGATTCTGCAGTCATTGTCCACTCCCTCTCATTTTTCTTCTGAGATATCTGCCCTTAGGAGATTAACCTGTCAGCTCCAGAGTTGCTTTAGGATTTGAATAAAAGAGTAAATTATTAAGGCGTTTGGCTTATCTTGAATAGCTTTAGGGCTTCTGTATGTTTGGGTGGGCTGTCCATGGTAAGAGGTGACAAGGATAGCATGGCTGGATACATGGAACTTGTTCAATGTCTTCTCCTGCCAAACCTCTTAAAAATAGTAGCTAGCAATGTATAGCACTTCAATGTTTACATAGAACTTTACAAATACTATCTTGTTTGATTTTCACAACAATCCTGAGAGGTAAGTACCATTATTATCCTCATTTACACATGAGGAAACTGAGGCAGAGGGGTTCAGTGAGTTGTCCAGTGTCTCACAACTATCAAGTGTCTGAGGCAGGATTTGAACCTAGCTCTTCCTGACTCCAGATCTAGCCTCTATTCACTGTATGATCTGGCTGCTGTTATCCTCTGTCTCTGGTACCTAGCACAGTGGCTAGCACATCTTCAATGCTTAATAAGAACTTGAAAGAAAACAGCTTTGAAGGAGTAGCATAGTTCATTTATTTGAGCTCGATTTCCTATGAGTATAGTCAGGAACTCAAAGCAGAAGTGATGGGTGGATAGAGCGTTGGCCTCAGAGTCAAGAGGACCTGAATTCAAATCCAGCCTCAGACACTTACTAGCAGTGTGACCATGAGCAAGTCATTTAACCCTAATAATAATAAAAATAGTAATTGGGGGCAGCTAGGTGGCACAGTGGATAGAGCACCGGCCCTGGATTCAGGAGTACCTGAGTTCAAATCCTGCCTCAGACACTTAACACTTACTAGCTGTGTGACCCTGGGCAAGTCACTTAACCCCAATTGCCCTGCCCCCCCAAAATAAAATAAAAATAATAATGGGACCTGGGGATCCTCAAGCTTGATGGGGGAAGCTGACTGTACTCATTTAAGGAACAAAAGCCTCATTCTGAAAATTATTAATTAATTAGATAAAGTACTGGGCAGGTGAGACATGAGGACATAGAGGATAGAGAGCCCACCTTGGAGTAAGGAAGAACTGGGATCAAGTGACCCTGGGCTCATAACTTAACCTCTCAGTTCCCCTCTCACATTATAGATTGTGCTGCAAGGTAGTGGAAATTTCACAGGGTCTTAGATTTAGAACGAGGAAAGACTTTAGAGGTCATTGAGTCCAAAGCCTTCATTTAATAGATGAGGAAGTTAAGACTCAGAGATGTTTAGTGACTTGCCCAGAGTCACACAGCTACTAAGTGTGCTACTACAGAGGCAGGATTTGAACTCAGGTCTTCCTGACCAAGTTGAGTGCTCTATCTACTGTACCACATTCTTTTGCAGGAATTTTCTTCATCAATGAAATCAGTTCTAGCACTCCCAAGAAAGCAGGGATGGGCAGGTGACCTCGTAGTGAAAAATCTAGGTCCTCCTTCCGGGGTGAATTTTCAGTATCTCAAATGGGAGGTGTTAGAAATGGATCAAGAAGCTCTGTGTGTGGGGGCAGGGGAGAATGTGTGTGGGAGGTGTGGGCATGGAGTGGTTGTGGGTGAGGAGTGGGTGGGGCAGGTTCCGGTGTGTGAATGTGGTGGGGCGGGGCAGCCAGTTTGGTATAAAGAAAGGCCATAAAATAGTGTCCTGAGCTGGGCTGAGGTCAATGAGGGATGGCTTTTTTGCTTCTGTTAAAATTCCAGTTCACTTGGTGTTGCAGAACTGGTCCTCTTGTTTATTGCTGAGATTTCGTAAGGCATCTCGATGCAGTACTGGTGAGTGCTGGTAGATGGCGACATGCTTTGCTGCTGAATCCTAGAACAGAATTTCCTGGGAAGTTTGTGAGAACAGAAACTTCAGCATCCCATTCAAAGGGCGTCCATCGACCTTGCTTTTTACTAAAGCTGGCAAGCATATCTGCTTGCTTTCTATCAACTGAGTCAGCTAAGTCTGTGCTTTTGGAATAGAACAGATGAGGTGTGACTCCTTCCTAAAGCTCCATTGCATTTATGAGGGAGTCCACACTCATTCTCTACTGGAGAGCTGTTTATTTTTTCTAATAAAAATTGGGGTGGGGAAGGAATTCTAGATGTAATGTTTTTCCTCAAGCCTGACCTGTGATTTCTATAATATAAGGAACTCCAAATGAAAAAATTCCCTATTTTTGTTGTTGCGTCATTTCAGTCCTGTTTGATTCTTCATAAGCCCATTTGGGGTTTTCTCAGCAAAGATATTGGAATGGTTTGCCATTTCCTTCTCCAGGTCATTTTACAGAAAAGGAAATTAAGGCCAATATGGTTAAATGATTTGCCAAGGGTCACACAACTAGTAAATGTCTGAAGCCAGATGTGTACTCAGGAAAATGAGTCTTCCTGACTCCAGACTTGACACTCTATCCACCGTACCACCTAACAGCACCAGAAATTCTACCTACTAATACAGATGAGCACCTTCTCTGCAATTTATGGCCTTAAAGAATATCTTGGGGCCCTGAAAAGTTATGACTTAGCCAGAATGACAAGGCCAGAATGTCACTGGGACTTGAACCTACTCCTCAGTTCTACCCTAACTCCAAGGCCAGTTTTCTCTTCAGTACTCCACACTATCTTAGAGATGGAAAGGCTTTAGAGCTACTATCTCCTTGATATACAGATGAGGGACTAAGGTCCAAAGAGTCACCAGGATTTAAATGATGTCACACAGGGAAGAAGTAGGGTTCAAACTTAGGTCCTTAGACTCCCAGTCTACTCCACCAAAGAGTTTTCTTTCTGACCTTAAACCTTTTTTTTTTTTTTGCTTTGGGGACCCCAGATCTTAAACTTACTCCACTTTGAAATCATTAGAAGACTCACAATTCCTCTTTCTTTTCAATTAAGTAGCCAAATCATAGAAATCCTGAGCCACAGCTATGTTTATAAGGTTATTTTCAGAAAACTCATATTTACATGAGTAAATTCCACTCATGCACCACCATTTGTACAAATTCATTTGTAAAACACTACAGAGGTGACTAGCAGAAGACTACAAGTAATCTCATAAAACACAGGTCCAGAGCCTTCCCCAACCCTCCCAAAAAAGCATGGCCTTGTACTAACTGTGTGTGAATTTATAACAGTCCCTGCATGAAGCATCAAGCCACTTTGCTACTGGATAAAAATGCAGGCAATTTTTTTTTAATAAAATGGGGAATGGGGATACAGGAAAAATTACAGGTCTTTCAGTTTCTTTTTATCAGGCAGTCTAGCATTTTTTATGAAGTTTGTATAACTTTCTAGGATAGCTTTTTAGTTGTGACATCAATGCCAAGAGGTGAGGACCACATTGGTCAGATTTTTTTTTACTATCTCCACCCCATAATCTTTGCTAAAATGTTTGACCATAAAGTGTGTTAGCTAATATAATATGAAATCAACTCTACCTATACAAGACAAGGAATGACTGGTTATTAATGAGGGAAATCTGCATTCTGTGAATTAATAGCATTTAATTTTTTTCCAATTACATGTAAAGACAATTTTCACATTCATTTTTTTTAATTTAATTTTTTTTTTAATTTTAGTGAGGCAATTGGGGTTAAGCGACTTGCCCAAGGTCACACAGCTAGTAAGTGTTAAGTGTCTGAGTTCGGATTTGAACTCAGGTCCTCCTGACTCCAGGGCCGGTGCTCTATCCACTGAGCCACCTAAGCTGCCCCTCACATTCATTTTTAATAAAATTTTGACTTTCAAATTTTCTCCCTCTTCTCTTTCTCCCTAAGACAGTAATATGATATAGGTTACATATGTGCGATCATGTAAAACATATTTCCATATCAGTCAAGCTGTGAAGGAAGAAACAGAACAAAAGGAAAAAAACCTCTGTGAATTTAGAAAAATATATTTTGATAACTGTATTTCAATAGTAGTGGTTTTGATTGTAATCCTATATATTCTATTTTATGCATTTAAAGACATTCTAAGAAGGGGTCCATAGTCTTTATCAGACTGCCAGAGGGGGTCCATGACACACAAAAACCATTTGAGAATTCTTTCACTAGTCAGTCAGTGAATCAACAAGCATTTATTAAGTACCTACTATATATCAGCCACTTTGCTAAGCCCTGGACTAGTTAGAGAAAAGTTTAAAATTAATTATTTTTTAAATTAATTTATTCAAATTAGAAGAAAAGCTAAGTATGAGAAAAAAACCAACAACATTGTAACGACTATAACAGCCTCAGCATCACCTAATCAAAATGAGTCATCCGTCTGGAAAAAATGGGGAAATGAAAAAGGCAAAAATACTGACCTTCATTATCATCATTTCCTGCAAAGGTTTATTTAACTTGTAAAATATTTACCGTGATTAAAAGGTCACAAGAAATAGCTGACATTTACATAGCACTTTAAGGTTTTTCAAAGCACTTTGCAAATATTATCTCATTTGATCCTTGAAACAATTCTGGGAGGTATGTACTATTATTACCCCATTTTACAGATGAGGAAACTGAGGCAGGCAGCGGTTAACTGACTTGCTGTGGGTCACATGGCTAGTAAGTGTCTTTAGCCAAATTTGTATTCAGGTCTTCCTAATTCTGGACCTCAGTCTCTATGTACTTCACTACCTAACCTTAGCCAAGAACTACCTTATCAAAGAATTGCCTTGGGCAACATGCATATCATCTTGTCAAAGGAGGAGAGATGAAATCCAAAGACAACACTTGCTTAGGATTTAAACAAATTTTAAAATTTTATCATTTATTCATTCATTTATTTGTAAATTGTTCCTTTTAGTCATTGTTTATTTATTTTTATTTATTAATGAGATAACAAAATTATTTGTTATTAAAAATTTATTGATAGCTTTTTCTTTTATGTCGCCTTCATTTCTGAATATTTCTCTCCCCTCCTCCCTATCCATAAAGCCATCCCTTGTAACAAAGAATTGAAAAAAAAAAAAGAAAAACCAGCAAAACCAGTCAACACACCAGCCAAGCTTGACAACATATGTGATGTTCCACCCATAATCCACCATTTCTGCAAAGAAGGGAAAGAGGTGTTTATCATTTTCCTGATTCTTTTTGTTTCACTCTGTATCAGTCCCCTATTAGACTTCCCATGTTTCTCTGAATTCTTTGTATTCATCATTTCTTATGTTGTTGTTCTTCAGTTGCACCAGACTCTCTGTGACCCCATTTGGAGTTTTCTTGGCAAAGATGCTGGAGTGGTTTGCCATTTCCTTCTCCAAACCATTTTACAGATAAGGAAACCAAAGCAAACAGGCTTAGGTGACTTACCCAGAATCACAGTTAGTAAGTGTCTGAGGACAGATTTGAACTCAGGTCTTCCTGATGCCAGGCCTAACATTCTATCTACTGTACCACTCAGTTGCCCATCATTTCTTATAACACAATGATATTCCACCATTCATGTATCACTACTCATTTGCAAAACACTATAGAGATGGATAGCAGAAGATTACAAAATTATCACCTCATAAAACACAGGTCCAGACCCTACCTGCTCCCCTCCAAAAAAACAAAAACAAAAAACCATGGCCTTGTACTAAGCACTGAGATACAAAGATGGAAATAAAATAATCTCTGTGCTCAAGAAGTTTATATTCTCTAGCAGGTCAGAAGGAAGAGCAGATGGAATGTGCATACAAAAATAATACAAGGAAAATTGAGGAAGGAGAAAACACTAGCAACTAGAGAAATTGGGGAAGGCTTCACAGAATAGATGGCAGCTAAATTGAGCATTGAAGGAAGATGAGGCTTCTGAGAAGTACTGGTGCGGAGGGGCTGTATTTTAGGCATGGGGAACAGTTTATGTGAATATACAGAGTGGGGGAATAGGGTACAGGCCTTGAAGAATGGCTGCTTGGAAAGAATTATAGGATTTATGAGAGGAATCAGCATGAAATAATATCGGAAAGATAAGTGGAAGCCAGATCATAGAGGATTTTAAATTCTGGACTAATTTTATAACTGGTAGGCAAGGTGGAGCCAATACAGGTAGTAAATTGGCCAGATTTATGCCACAGGAAGATTAGTTTGACAAGTGGGTGGAGAACTGATTGAAAAGGGGAGAGACCAGAAGCAGAGGGGCTAATTAGGAAGAAGAGACTAACCTAGGGACGAGACCAAATGAGTAGAAAGTAGAAGGCAAAAGACACAGTTAGTGAAGAATCAGCAAGATATGTAACTGATTGTATATGGCCGTGGGGCAGGGAAGGAGAGGGAATGAATAATCAAAGATATGTCAGGATCCCTATGACAAGACCACCCCTCTCTTTTCACTCCTCTCTTTTTGCTACTAGGAGACACCCTCTTTTCCAGAGTTAAGGCCCAGTAAGCAGGCCATGCCCTGTGCTTGACATAATAACAATCCTTTGCAATTACCCTCTGGATGAACTCAGCTGCAGAAAAATCACAGAACTGTTTCCACACCAGCCCCAGGTGGTCCCTGAGTTCAGACAAGTTCATGAAGTTTTGACAAGGTCTCAAAGCCCTTCTATGACTTAAACTCATCTCATTGTTGCTGTTACCCCCCATGATCACAGCTGCAGCTCACTGTATGGCCATTGCTATGTGTATCAAGGCTTGTCCTCGCTAAACTGGGGGTCTCCTGGCACATGTGTCTAGTTTTCCTCCTCCAATGGAATAAAGAAAGCTTTTTGCTTATAGCCACTGTTAGCTCTTTGGTTTTATTTTATTTTGTTTTTCAGAATTAACAGTTGGGGCATTACCTCTGTGAGCTCTTTGGTATTTCTCAGAGTTAACAGAAGTTGCATAATCTCTGTGACTCTGGTCATCTATTTTTAGGGTTAGAGAGATGATATCCAGTCACTCCTGGGTGACCGGGAGGGTGGTAATACCTTCAAAAAACTAGGGAAGGGGGCAGCTAGATGGCACAGTGGTTAAAGCACCGGCCCTGGATTCAGGAGGACCTGAGTTCAAATCTGGCCTCAGACACTTGACACTTACTAGCTGTGTGACCCTGGGCAAGTCACTTAACCCCCATTGCCTAAAAAAAAGAAAAGAAAAGAAAAGAAAAAAACTAGGGAAGTTTGGAGGAAGGAAAGGTTTAGGGGAAAAGATGAGATGTTTTGGATATGCTCTATTTAATACGCCTATGGGCCAACCAGGAGGAAATATTTTGTGGTCAAATGGCAATGTGTGACTTGAGTAGCGCATTAAGTTAATACATTAGTACCTATGTCTGGGGTAGGTTTTGCAAATAGACAATGGACTGCTCCCAAGTTTGGATAGTAGGAAGAGAATGGGTGGCATGGGATTTGGGAAACTGCATGATGTTCGCAATAATCCCAATTACAAAGACCCCACAAATGTTCTCCCAATGAGTCTGTGGGACTGAGAATCTCAGAATGCTACAAGCTTTGAGGAATCAAGGTTTCAGGTGGGCTTCAAGAGCAAGGAGAAATGCATGGGGGATTGAAGTATCATATCATCAGTGATGTCCTATGTCTAAAAAGTGGTGTGGGGGCACGTAGGTGGTACAGTGGATAAGTACCAACCCTGGATTCAGGAGGACCTGAGTTCAAATTCTGCCTCAGATACTTGACACCTTGACACTTACTAGCTGTGTGACCTTGGGCAAGTCACTTAACCCTCATTGCCCTGTTTTTAAAAAGAGAGAGAAATATATGGTTGGAAAGGGAGGTTGGCTGGTCATATAGGAAGATCAAGGGCTGAAAACTAGACTACCTTGGGGCTCCACTGAAGCCTATAAAATGTAGAAGTTCTCTAGAATGTCGAGTGGATCCCTGAAGGCAGAGGCATCAAACTCAAATAGAAAAGGGGCCACTATATTGTACATAAGCATCACTGTAGGCCTCATATTGACTTAGAAAACTATATGTTAACATGATCTATGTTTTATTATGGGCAACTAGGTGGTACAGTGGATTGAGCACTGGGCCTGGAATCAGGAGTTCAAATCTAGCCTCAAAAACTAGCTGTGTGGGGCAGCTAGATAGCACAGTGGATAAAGCACCAGCCCTGGATTCAGGAGGACCTGAGTTCAAATTCAGCCTCAGACACTTGACACTTACTAGCTGTGTGACCCTGGGCAAGTTAATTAACTCTCATTGCCCCACAAAAAAACAAAAACAAACAAACAAACAAATCCCAAAACCTGTGTGACCCTGGGCAAGTCACTTAATCCTGTTGACTGCAGTTTCCTCATTTGTAAAAGGAGCTGGAGAAGGAAGTAGCAATTCACTCCAGTATCTTTGCCAAGAAAACCCTAAAAGGGGTCACAAAGAGTCTGACATAACTGAAAAAAAGACTAAATAACAACAACAAAATGTTTTATTGTATTTTGTTAAATATTTCCTAATTTCATTTTATTCTGGTTCAGGTTGCCAGTAGGAATATTGCTAGCCGCAATGTGGCCACACATTTGAAACCTCTGTTCTAAGGAATCCTCTTGGGTGTAGGGAAGATCATCAACAAGAACAGCTAAGGACTGTGGTAAAAAAATATAAAAGTTTTTTTAACAGCCGGTTAGGATAACTGAAAGACACCAGTTTTTGAAGGACCACCCTTTTGGGGAGGAGACCAACAGTCCGCCTGCTGCGCACGTCAGACTGCCTGCTACGCACTCGACTTCCGGGGTGCGAGCTTAAAAGAGGAGAGAACGGAAGTGGAGCTTTTTCCTGCTCTGCCGTCTCCTGACTGCGCTGCATAGACGGTCTCTCTCTCTCTCTCCAAAGGTTGCCTTCGGTTTTGGTGAGTTTTTTATAAGGAATATAGACTAAGCTTAGACTTAAGACGATTTGTATTGTGTTTCTACTTTCCTATCCTTCTAATCAACATCACCTTGTGACTACCATAACAATAAAAGGTCTATCTAGAAAACCAAAAGTTTCTTCCATTTACTAGTCTGGGAGATAAATTAAGGGAAAGGTTAAGTAGGGGAGATTTATGATCTAATATCCAATTTTAAATCTCACAGGACTATTATGACCTTGCAGCTGGAGAAATGGAAAAGAACAGAACCTTCTTAGAAGATAGCTCAGAAGTCTTTTAAACACACACAAAGATCAAACAGAAGCTCAAAGTTCCATTACTCTGAACCAGCAGAGCTTCCCAGTTGGCTATTAGGGGTTTAGCCCAGCAGCAATCTACTCTTGTTAGACCAAACCCAGGTCAGGATATTGTAGAACTCAGACCCAGAGAGGAGCAATCAGACTTTGTCTTGGATAAAATCACTTTAAAAGCACTGTAAGTTTTCAGGTGCCTGGTCTGAGCTGTCCTTGAGATCCAGGAATAATACAATACTCAAAACCACAAGAAAGCAACAAGATTAGTCCAGACCTTCTAACCCTGATGTCAAGTCCAAAGTCAGAAAATAGGCTGGAAGAATGAGAAAACAAAAAAGAATCCCACCATAAAAAGCTATTAGGGTGACAGGGACACTCAAGACATAAACTCCAAAGGAGAGAATCATTCTAATACATCTACAATCAAAGAAAAACACAGCTTGAGAACAGGGAAACACAGCTTGAGCACAGATTCAACTAAAATTCCTATAAAGATGAAGCAAGAATTTTAAAAAGAATTAAAAACCTTTTTATCAATGAAAGTGCTAAAGGAAAAAATTGGAAGAGAAATGAGAGCTATGGAAGAAAGAATTAGGAAGAGGATTAACAGATTGGCACAAATGATACAAAACCTTGACCATGCAACAAACTCCCTGAAAATTAGAGTGGACCAATTAGAAGCCAATGACTCTACGAGACAAGAGATATTAAGACATAGTCTAAAGATAGGAAAAAAGAAGAAAATGTGAAACATCTCACAGCAAAAACAAATAACCTAGAAAACAGACTAAGAGAGAATTTAAGAATCATTGAACTAATTGAGCACTGTGATCATAAAAAGACATTACATTTCAAGAAATCTTAAAACTGCCCAGAGCTCTTAGAACCAGAGGGCAAGGAGGAAAGGGAAAGAACTGATCACCCCCTAAAAGAAACCCCAATATGAAAACTACCAAGAATGACACAGCCCCAAATCCAGATCTTCCAGAGAAACATAAAAAGGTAAACATGAATGAACAATCATAAAGGACTAAACAAGGATAAACTACTTCTATTTGAATGTGTGGAGATGATTCATAAGTCTCCTCTGAACCCTCTCATCATCATGGGTCATGGAGTATAATTGGACTGCACCTAGGAGTGGTTCTGTTATGTTTTAGTGATCTTAAGAGAATGCAAAGAGAGGAAGAAGAATACACTGGAAGTGGAAGGAAAGGAAAGGAAGGTATGGGGAAATCATTTTCACATAACCAGGGTATGCCAGTAGATATTGATACAAAGAAGGGGGAGAGTAGGGGAAGCAGCTGACTTAAAAACCTTCCTCTCATCTGAACTGGTCAAAGGCAGAAAGAATATACACACATATTTGGATACAGAAATATATTTCACCCTATGGTAAAGAGGAGAAGGGAGAAGGGGGAATTAAAAGGAGAGTAGATTAAAGGAGAAATTAATCCTAAGCAAAGCAAACAAACAAAACCAAAAACCAAAAAACTGTTGTTCAGTGGTTTTCAGTCATGTCTGATTATTTGTGACCTTATTGGGGATTTTGATGCCAAAGATACTGGAGTGGTTTGCCATTTTCTTCTCCAGCTCATTTTACAGTTGAGGAAACTGGGGTAAACAGGGTTAAATGACTTGCCCAGGGTCATACAGCTAGTGTCTGAGGCCAGATATGAACCAAGGAAGATGAATCGTCCTGACTCCAGGCCCTGCATTCTATCCACTGTGCCACCTAGCTACCCAAACAATTTCTAACTAATATTTAGAATTCTTTTTGAGGTAGCAAAGATTGGGAATCTGAAGGATTACTCATGAATTGGGGAATGTCTGAACAAGTTATGGTATATAACTTGTGCTGTAAAAAATGATAAAGGGTATGGATTTGGAGAAACCCAGGAAGACTTGTATGAACTGATGCAGAATTAAGAGAAGAGAACCAGGAAAACAATTTATACACTGACAACAATATGGTAAAGAAAAGCAACTTTGAGAGAATTAGGAATTCTGATCAATGTAATGACCAATCTTAATTCTAGGGCACTAATAATGAAACATGCTACCCACATCTGAATAGAGAGGTGAAGAACTCAGAGTGTAAAATGATACTGATATATATACATATCCAATATGGAAATTTGTTTTGCTCAACTATACACATTTATAACAAAGATTTTATTTTTCTTTTGTTCTCATTGTTGAGGGCAGAGCAGGGAGAGGAGAAGGTGGATCATTGCTAATTTTTTAAAAATAAAACACATTTTTAAAAGAAAGAAAGAAAGCAGGCTATGGCTTTAGTTCAGGCTAGAGATGAAGAAGGCCTGGGGGGCAGCTAGGTGGCACAGTGGATAAAGCACTGGCCCTGGATTCAGGAGGACCTGAGTTCAAATCTGGCCTCAGACACTTGACATTTACTAGCTGTGTGACTCTGGGCGGGTCACTTGACCTCAATTGCCTCACCAAAAAACAAACAAACAAACAAACAAAAAAGAAGGCCTGAATGAGGATTGTGGCTGTCTAAATGGGAGAAGTGGACATATATGTAAAATGTTTTGAACACAGAAGTGACAAGATTTGGACAGTATTGGTAGTGTAGGGAGAGTGAGTGAGAAGTCAAAGATGATGTGGAGTTAGTCAATCAACGAGCATTTACTAATCACTTGCCATGCAATGTGCCAAGCCATGGGGATATGAAGGGAGGCAAAAACAAGGCCCTTCACTCAAAGAAATCACATTCTAATGGAAAGATAACTGCAAACAACCATGTGAATACAAAATATAAGCAGTATATATGGGAAGTAATTTCAGAGATTGTGGGGAGGAGGTAAGTGGGACTGGAAAAGGCCCTGGCAGAAGAAGGTGGGTGTGTTCAAATTGTATCTTGTTCTGGTCCCCCAGCTACCACTCCTCCTCCTAGTTAGTAAAGTAAATGTATAAGTAGCCAATATAAAGGAGCAATAGTAGTAAATAAGATTGCAAAGGGGAATCTGAAAGGGATATACAAACCATCCCAAAGATCAAAGAAGCATAATTTACAAATTGTATTATATATTAGGACAGCTTGTGGTACACTGGTTGGAGCACCAGACCTGGAGTCAGGAAGATGTGAGTTCAACTCCAACCTCAGACACTTTTAGTAGCTGTGTGACTCTGGGTAAATCGCTTAACCTTATTTACCTCACTTTCCTCATCTATAAAATGCACAGTTAGGTGGCACAGTGGATAGAGTGCCAGGCCTAAAGTCAGGAAGTCTCATCTTCCTGAGTTAAAATCCGGCCTCAGATACTTACTAATTGTGTGACCTTGGGCAAGTCACTTCACCCTGCTTGCCTCACTTCCTCATTTGTAAAATGAGCTGGAGAAGGAAATGGCAAACCACTCCAGTATCTTTGCCAAGAAAACTCCAAATGGGATCACGAACAGTCCAATGCGAACTAACCCCAAGGTGACACAGATAGGAGTTGGTCTGTTTCCCCACACCTCAAACTCCTGCTGCCTGAGGACTCTCCCATCTCCACTGGGTCCATACTGCCTAACGTTTCCCAATCTAATCCATGGTTACATGAGTGATATTCTCTGTCTCTCCCCCTCTTCATCCCCTTCCCTACACTGCCCACCTCCCTTCACCAGCCCATTCCCCTGTCCAGCTGTCTACCTCTGTAACCTTTTCACCACTTGTCTCTGGACCCCCTGCATTTATTAAAGTGTGATTGCCACCCTGTTTCCTGCTACCAATCATGGTCTCTCCCAGCAAGTACCCAAAGAACCAGGCCTTGCCTCTGTTTCATAACTCATAAATTAATTATCAATTCAGTGGAATTTGAGCTGAGTCTTGAAGGAAGCCAGGTGAGGAGGGAAAGCATTCTAAGCCTGAGGGACAGCCAATGAGAGGGGAGAAATGGAGTATCACATGTGAGAAGCAGCACATCCATCTCAAGGTCAAGTGACTTCAGGGATGGGAAGTAGCAAGTTTAAAGCAATGGAGGGTAGGGCGAAGAAGAGGATGAGTTTTGTTGGGGTTTTTTCTTTTTTTTCTTTCCTTTTTTTTTTTTTGGTGAGGCAATTGGGGTTAAATGACTTGCCCAGGGTCACACAGCTAGTAAGTGTCAAGTGTCTGAGGCTGGATTTGAACTCAGGTCCTCTTGACTCTAGGGCCAATGCTCTATCCACTGCACCACCTAGCTGCCCCCATGAGTTTTGTTTTGGATGTTAAGTTTGAGATGCCCATAGGTCAAAGGACATTTCTAGATGGCCAAGAGACAGTTGAGAGGTAAATGGTTGTATCTCAGTAGAGACCAGGGTTAGATACCTAGATCTAGAAATAATCAGCATAAAGATGATAACTGAATCCTTGGGAGTTAAGGATATCACCATGGGTGAGAGTATAGAGTAAAAAGGAAAGTGGCCCAGAACACCATCTTGGTCTTTCATTTCTATATGCCTAAGTCTATGTATCTGTGAAATAGAGATAATAATATCTGTGGTACCTACCTCATATGTTGCCATGAGAATGAACTTGAAGTAATATCAATGGGGGTGGCTAGGTGGCACAGTGGATAAAGCACTGGCCCTGGAGTCAGGAGTACCAGAGTTCAAATCCGGCCTCAGACACTTAACACTTACTAGCTGTGTGACCCTGGGCAAGTCACTTAACCCCAATTGCCTCACTAAAAAAATAAAATAAAATAAAATAAACTTTGGGGGCGGCTAGGTGGCACAGTGGATAAAGCACTGGCCCTGGAGTCAGGAGGACCTGAGTTCAAATTCGACCTCAGACACTTGACACTTACTAGCTGTGTGACCCTGGGCAAGTCACTTAACCCCCATTGCCCCGCAAAAAAACAAAACAAAACCAAAAAAACAAACAAACAAACAAAAAGAAGAAGTAATATCAAAGTAGTAGCTTTTATTACTATGATTCACTTTGCCTTGACACCATTTAAACAAAATTATCAGGTTGTGGGTTTTTTTCCAATTGGCTATATTATCCAATCCAAATTACTTCTTTTCTTTGTTCATGAGGGAGATGAGATTCTTTCAGTCTGAGCCCCAAGCTATTTATTCCTTTGCCCCAGCATTAAAATATCCCTCCCTGAAGCCAGGTGAATGATAATTGGGTATTCTTTGCTTAGTCCCATAATGCCTCGGTCAGTCAGTTCTGAGCTGTTCTTGATTCCAATATTTTAGAAGAGAGAGTTCTAAACTTCTTTCATCTCCTCAAGCTTTTGAGCTTCCTCATGCTTTTTCGACCCATGGTTTTTCTACAAAGCTTCTATAGTTCATAATTAGTTCCCTCCCCTAAGAGTCAGGGTTTCTAATCTCCCATCCTGAGTTGCCAACTCTGCTCCCCACAGGAGGTCACATACCACAAGTACACATTTTCTGACTTCATTGTTTTAGTGCAAATATTAACATTAATATTACCTACTTAGAAACTCAGATGGATCTATGATCCCATTGATTCATGTGGTTATTCACTCTCCTAGTGAAATTCATAATCCGGCTACATAAATATTACCATATCTAAAACCCAAGTTTATATTTCTATTACTCATGCCAGAGTGGGGTTCATTTCTTCATTCACTAAGCATTTATTGAGAACCTACTCTATAACTTGCAGACTTCAAATTTTATTATAAAGCAGCAGCCATCAAAAACATCTGATATTGTTTTTTTAAAAAAATAGACAGGTCAATGGAACAGACTAGACAAGTGAGAATCAATCAATAAACATGTATCAAGTGCTTACTCTCTGCTAGTCACTGTGCTAAGTACTGGGGATACCCATAAAGAGGCAAAAGACAGTCCCTGCCCTCAAGGAACTTACCATTTAATGAGGGGGACAACACGCAAACAAATATATACAAACGAGCTATAAACAGGACAAACAGGAAGTAATAAACAGAGGGAAGGCACCAGAATTAAGACAGGTTGGGAAAGACTTCCAGGAAAAGAAGGGATTTTAGCCAGGATTTAAAGGAAGGTGAGAAGACCAGGAAGTAGAGCAGAGGAGGGAGAATATTCCAGGGATAGAGGACAACCAGAGAAAATGATGGAGGGTCTTATTTGTGGAACAAACAGGAGGTTAATGTCTCTGGATGTCAGGGAGTAAGGAGTAAGAAGATTAGAAAGGCAGGAGGGAGAAAGTGAGAGGAGAGTAAGTGGAGGCACCTATTATAATAGTTGACCTCTTGGAAGAGTTTAGCAACAAGGGGCAGAAGAGGTATAGGATGATAATTAGCAGTAATGGGATGGAACTCAATAGCTCAGTGTTTGGTAAACCAGAAACTACTTAATAAAGAACTCCTTGTTTGATAAAAACTGCTGGGAAAACTAGAAATCAGCCTGGAAGAAATTAGGCTTAGATCAGTGCCCTATGTCATATTTTACAATACATTATTTATTTATTATTATTAGTGGGACAATGAGGGTTAAGTAACTTTCCCAGGGTCACACAGCTAGTACTGTCAAGTATCTGAGGCCAGATCCGAACTTAGGTCCTCCTGACTCCAAGACCAGTGCTTTATCCACTGGGCCACCTAGCTGCCCTGGATATGTGATCTTAATATTAAAGATAATACTATAAAAAATTAGAAGAGAAGCAGATCATATATATCTATGAGTAGGAGATGTATTACTTACAAAGCAAAGAACAGAGGCAATTACAGAAGATAAAATAGATACCTGGTTATATGAAAGTGAAAAGCTTCTACATAAAATAAATGCATCTAGAATAAGAAGAGAATCAATTGAATACCCAGAAACCTTTGTATCAAATTTCTCTGACAAGGGTTTGGTATCTAAAACATATAAAAAGTTAACAGATGTTTATGTATACAACCAAAAGTCATTCCCCAATGGATAAATAGTCAAAAGATATGAATAATCAGTTCTCCAGAAGATGAATTGCAAACTATTAACAGCTATATGAAAGCTCAAAATCACTAATAATAAGAGAAATGTAAATCAAAATCATCGTGAGGATTCATTTCACACCTTATAGATTGGAAAACACATCAAAAGATGGAAATCGTCAGTGTTGATGGGGTTGTTATGAGTTAGGCACACCAGTGTATTGTTAGTGGAGTTGTAAATCAGTACAGATATTTTGGAAAACAACTTGGAATTATGCAAATAACTAGGATGTCCATACCCTCTCACCCAGACAATTCATTACAAGGTTTATACCCCAAGCAGGTCATTAACAAGAAGAAAGGCATCATATACACAGAAATATTTATAGCACTACTTTTTAAGATAAAGAATTAGAAACAAGGAAGATGCCCCACTAAATCTATGAGTTAAAAAAAAAAGAACAATATGTAACAAGTAAACAAATGTATACAAAGTAATTTTGGAAGGGAGAATACTATCAGCTGAGGGGCGCGGGGATCTGGATACAACTAGCTGGAAGTGATGCTTGAGCTGAGCATTGAAGGAAGGTAGGGATTCCATAAAGGAGGAGGTAAGAATGGAGCATTGCAGGCTTGGAGAATAGCCCATTCAGAAACAAAGGCACAAGAAGTGGAATTTCATTAAGCAAGTACACCACTGTAGTCAAATTGCCGCCTTTTTTTTTTCAACTGTAGCTGTGATTTGATCAGTCACTAGACTAGCATTATTAAGCACCTACTATGTGCCAGACACTGTGCTAAATTGCAAGGATACAAGGAAAGGCAAAAGCAAAAACAAACAAAAAATTCCCTGATCTCAAGTTCATGTTCTTCCTACCTTTTCAGTTTTCTTCTAGTTTGTTCCCCTCCAGTTACCCTATGATTCACTGACACTACCCTCCTTGCTCTTCCTTGAACAGGCAATTCCATCTATCTATTCTGGGTGTTTTGCCTGACTGTTCCCCATGCCTGAACAACTATCCCTAAGGGTAATTGAGAAGCACTGGAGTTTATTGAATAGGACAGTGACATGGCCAGACCCAGCTAAGTAGTGCAGTGGATAGAGCACCAGGCCTGGAGTAAGGAAGACAAATCTTCCAGAGTTCAAATCTGGTCTCAGACACTTACTACTGTGTGACCCTGGGCAAGTCACTTAGCCCTGTTGGCAAAGGAGCAGTCAGATAAATAGGAGAACCAGGAGAACGCAATATCATAAAAACCTTAAGAGAAGAAAGTATCTCCCCACCAAAAAAGATGATCGAAAGAAGTCAAAACAGATGAAGATTGAGGAAAACACCATTAAATTTTGCAACTAACAACTAACATCATCAGTAACTTTGGAGAGAGTAGATTCGGTTGAATGATGATGTCAGAATTCAAACTGGAGAGAGTTAAAAGAGTGGGAGGAGAGGAGAGGAAGGGGAGGCATTGATTGTAGACACCCTTTTCAAGGACTTCAGTCATGAACAGAGGAAGAGATCTAAGAAAATAGCTATCAGGGATGAATGGATCAAGTGAGGATTTTTGAGGATGGGAGAGACATGGGCATATTCGAAAGCAATAGAGAAACAGACAAGAGTCAGAAAGAGACTGAAGATAAGTGAGAGGGTGGGGATGATAGAGAGTGCAATCTGCCGGAAAACTTCTCTTGTTGGCTCTTGTCTACTACTACATAGTATCATCAGGACAATATTACTGTTAAAATGAATTGGTTTGGGGAGGAAGGTTGTAAATTCAGATAATTGAAAATACTACACAGTTTAACAAATATGATCAAGCTTCTTTCCTTCCTTCTGGGAAGTAATTTCTAGTAATTTATAGTGCCTGTCCCAAATATATGTTCTAATGGACTAAAACAATGATTTCCCTTCTACCACATAATCTGGGAAATAATTATCCATTTGGTTTTTTCTGTGTGGATTGCTAAACCAGCTGTTTTAGAGTAATGGTGTTTCTAGTTAACATGAGACCCACCTAAGCCAGATCATGCCTAGAGTGTATGTAAAAGAAATTGGAAAGTCACTAAATACATGTGAAATAGAACATATCTGCTACTATTTCTATGGTGATCTAGTCTAATCATCAGTGATAATGGAACTATTTTACTTGGATTACCATTGCTTAGTACCAAATATGCTATATATGGAAGTGGCAATGCCTCTTAAGAAGTGAAAATTCAATGTAATGTAAAGAGCTCTAGATCTGGAATCAAAGTACAGGGTTCAAATCCCAGACCAGCTACTTACTACTTGGTAAATTTGGGAATATCACTTTATCTCATTTTTCTGACCTACAGAATGGATGGAGGGATGGAGGGATGCTTGCATGCATGGATGGGTGCACAGGCGCATGAGTGCATGGGTTAATGGATGGATGGATGGATGGATAGATAGATAGATAGATAGATAGATAGATAGATAGATAGATAGATAGATAGATAGATAGATAGATAGATAGACATGTAAAATTATCCTATACATACTTCTATTTATCAGTTCTTTCTCTGGACGCAAATAACATCTTTCTTCATATGTCCTTTATAGTTAATTTGGATATTTATAATAGTCAAAAAAACTTATTCACTTAAAGTTGTTCTCAAAACAATATTGTTGTTACTGTATACAATGTATATGCTGTATATGTTGACAAGCAGGATGATCTTAGATAAACCTAGAAATACTTATATGAAATGATGCAAAACAAAGTGAGCAGAACCAGGAAAACATTGTATACATTAACAGCAACATTGTATGATGAAGAATTATAAAAGATTTAGCAATTCTCAGCAGTACAATGATTCAAGACAATCCCAAAGGACTAATGATGAAGCATACCATCTACCTCCAGAGAACAACTGATATTGTTTAAATACAGATTGAAGCATGCTATTTTTCATTTTCTTTCTTTCATCATTCTTCCTTTATTTGAGTCTTCTTTTGCAAAATGACTAATGTGGAAACGTTTTATATGATTGCACATTTATAACCTATATCTGATTTTTTATCATTTCAAAGAGGGAAGGAAAGTTAGAATGTTGAACTCAAAACTTTAAAAAAACCCCAAATGTTAAAAAATTGTTTTAACATGTTATTGGGGAAAATTCTATGGGTATATCTATCTCTATCTATCTACATATTTTAGGAGACAGGGCAATGAGGGTTAAGTGACTTGCCCAGGGTCACACAACTAGTAAGTGTCAAGTGTCTGAGGCTGGATTTGAACTCAGGTCCTCCTGACTCCAGGGCTGGTGCTTTATCCACCATGCCACCTAGCTACCCCCTGTTTTGTTTTTAAAATAATTACTTCTCCCCTGTTTGATGGGACCTGAGAGCTTGACAGTCACACACAGAGATGTCAAATCACATAGCGTATTCAACTTACAATTCTCCACTTGACAAATCAGAGCTCAATAACCCAAGAATGAAGGGGATATTTAGCAGGGAAAGAATGAGGGAGAACTTCTCTTAATTTTGATGTAAAAGTTGTACCTTTGTCTTTATATTGTTATTTTTTCAATTTCCATATTTTTCAAAGTAAGAGAATTTGAGTGAGGAGTGAAAAATTGAAAGAATAATAAACATTAAAGTTTGGGTTAAATCTATGGTCCATTTTGGTTTTGTTGTTCATTTTAGTTGTGTTTGACTCTCTGTGACCTCATTTTGGGGTTTTCTTGGCAAAGATACTGGAGTACTTTGCCATTTCCTTCTCTAGCTCATTTTACAGATAAGGAAATTGAACCAAATAAGGTGAAATGACTTGCCCAGGATCACGCAGCTAGTAAGTGTCTAAGGCTGAATTTGGACTTGGGTCCTCCTGACTCCAGGGCCAGCACTGTATCCACTGCACCACCTGTTCCCCCCCATTTTTGGTAGTACAACCAGTAGCAGTGATTTTCCTTTTTTTTTAAACAAGTAGAATTATAGCATTAAGGCAAATACATGACTGGTATGGTATATGGCTCCAAGAATAGAAATAAGTTGAGTTTTGACAAAGACTACTTTGCAAAACATGAATAAATATATATTTTTTGTTTGACATCCAGAACATGGAGAGGAAAATAAGAATGTTATTTGCGACCTCTCAACCAGGGATTTTTAACCTTTTTTGTGTCCTGGACCCCTTTGGTGGTATGGTGAACTATGGACCACTTCTCAGAAGAGTTTTCTAAATGAAGAAAATAAAATGCACAGGCTTCCAAAAAAGAAAACCAATTTTATCAAAATACAGTCATAAAAATCTTTTTCTTACAGTTTGGTAATCCCAGTAAAGAACGTCTACTCTAAGCATATTTAAATGAGTAAATCAGTTAAGTATAACTGGAAGGTCAGAATCTAGTTTACACTTGAGTTCTTAGTCTCGTCCTCCACTACGGAGAGAAAGGTAGCTTTGCTTTCTCATGAAAATTGATTATTAACCAGTGCTGTGAAAGCTATGTTGATGTTGGGATTTTAAAAATCAATCCTTGGAAAAGCTCCATTTCCTGACCCTCCTTTCCCTCCCAGCCTCCCCACCCCCCTTCACCCTTCAAACACCAAACCATCATGTTTTTCATGTTTTCAGGATTCTTCCCAACCTACTCAGCTGAGCTCTTGGTTGGTCTCAGACACAGGAGGAGGAGGAAAAATAGTAAATCATTGGCAAACCAGTCGAATGATCAGGAGAGCTCATTATCACTCATAAGTTCCTCTTCACCAGGAACTGTATATTGCTTTTTATCCTTGCAGGACCAGTGTGCTCTGTCCTATACAAAGCAATGATAAATGTACCTGCCATTTACTTAGCACTGAGATTTCCAAAATATTTTGCATACATTCTCCCCTGTGGGCCTCCAACAATTCCATAAGGCAGGTATCACAGGTTTTCTTATTATGCCTATTGTATAGATAAGGAAGTTGAGTCTGAGAGAAGTTAAATAATTTTACAGAAGTGGACTTTAAATCTACATCTGTTCAGCATTCCGGTCCAATTCTCTATTCCACTATACTGTGATATGTCTTATGATAGGGACATAATAAAAATTGCAACATTTATTGAACCTTTTTTGTTGTTGCTGTTCCATCATTTCAGTCATATCTGACTTTTAGTGACCCCATTTGGGGTTTTCTTGGCAAAGATACTGGAGAGGTTTGCCATTTCCTTCTCCAGTGCATTTTACAGAGAAGGAACTGAGGTAAACAAGATTAAGTGACTTGCCCAGGGTCATGTTGGAGTTGAACTCAGGTCTTCTTGACTCCAGGTGCAGTGCTCTAACCACTGCACCATCTGGCTGCCCCTCATTGAGCCCTTACTCTATGTTATAGCAGTGTGTATATTAATTAGAACAAAGTAAAAGGATTAAACATATATTGACATATAATAAACCTTATAATCTTGACATCTTTTGAAATACATTCAATGTAAAATATCAATCTTTTGTTACAATCACTATTTTATATCATATGGCACTGAGCTTACAAGATTCTGAAACATTTTAAAATTCTTCATCCTTAAACCAAACATTACATTAGATATTAATGTAACATTGATGAATGGTCCATTTTTCTAATTCTAGTCTTGATTGTAATGCATTGGGGTTTTTTTAATCATTAAAGTATTTTATTATTTTCCAGTTACATGTAAAGATAGTTTTCAACATTTGTTTTCATAAGATTTTTAGTTCCAAATTTTTCTCCCTCCATCCCTTCCATCCCCCCTCCCCAAGACAGAAAGAAATCTGATATAGGTTATATATGTACAATAACATTAAACATATTTCTGCATTAGTCATGTTGTGAAAGAAGAATCAGAACAAAAAAGAAAATCTTCAAAAAGTAAAAACAAAAACAAAAGTAGAAACAGTATTGTTCAATCTTCATTCAGAATCCACAGTTCTTTTTTCTGTATGGGGAAATCATTTTCCATCATGAGTTCTTTGGAACTGTCTTGGATCATTGCACTGCTGAGAAGAACTAAGTCTATCACCACTGATCATCACACAATGTTGCTGTTACTCTGTACCATTGTTCTCCTGGTTCTGCTCACTTCACTCAGGATCAGTCCACTCAAGTCTTTCCAGGTTTTTCTGAAATCTTCCTGCTCATCATTTCTTATAGCACAATAGTATTCTATTACATTCATATACCACTACTTGTTCAGTCATTCCCCAATTGATGAACATTCCCTCAATTTCCAATTCTTTGCCACCACAAAGAGAGCTGCCATAAGTATTTTTGTACGTCTGGGTCCTTTTCCCTTTTCTATGATCTCTTTGGGATATAGACCTAGTAGTGGTATTACTGGGTCAAAGGGTATGCACAATCCCAATAGCCCTTTGGGCATAGTTCCAAATTGCTCTCCAGAATGGTTAAATCAGTTCACAACTCCACCAACAATGCATTAGTGTTCCAATTTTTCCACAGCTTCTCTAACATTTATAATTTTCCTTTTTTGCCATATTAGCCAATCTGATAGGTGTGAGGTGGTACCTCAGAGTTGTTTTAATTTGCATTTCTCTAATCAATAATGATTTAGAGCATTTTTATATGACAATAGATAGCTTTGATTTCTTCATCTGAAAACTGCCTGTTCATATACTTTGACCATTTCTCAATTGGGGAATGACTTAATGAATTGGTTTTTAATAGGGTGTAAGACAGGTGAGTTCCTAGGCCATCTCTTGGATAAATTCTTTTTTTTAATTAATAAAGTATTTTTTCCCATTACATGTAAAGATAGTTCTCAACTTTTGTTTATACAAACTTTCCAATTTCAGATTTTTCTCCCTCCCTCCCCCCCTCCCCCCTCCCCTAGACAGCAGGTAATCTGATATAGGTTATATATATATATATATATATATATATATATATATATATATATATATATATATATATATATATATACATAATAACATTAAATATATTTCTGCATTAGTCATGTTATAAGAGAAAAATCAGAGCAATGATGACAAACCTCAAAATAGAAAAACATCAGCACCAAAAACAAAAGAAATAGTATGGTTCATTCAGCATCTACTCCACAGTTCTTTTTTTTTTTTCCTGGATTTGGAGATCCTCTTCTATCATGAGTTCCCTGGAACTCTTCTGTACCATTGCATTGGTGAGAAGAATATAGTCCATCACAGTAGATCAACACTCAATGTTGATGATACTGTGTACAATGTTCTTCTGGTTCTGCTCATCTCACTCATCATCAGCCCACACAAGACCCTCCAGGTTTCTCTGAACTCCTCCTGCTCATCGTTTCTTACAGCACAATAGTATTCCATTGTATTCATATACCATAACTTGTCCAGCCATTCCCCAATTGATGGGCATCCCCTCAACTTCCAATTCCTTGCCACCACATAAAGAGCAGCTATAAATATTTTTGTACATGTGGGTCCCTTTCCCCTTTCCATGATTTCTTTGGGAAAAAGACCTAAAAGTGGTATTTCTGGGTCAAAGGGTATGCACAGCTTTATCGCCCTTTGGGCATAATTCCAAATTGCTCTCTTGGATAAATTCTTAATCTTTCATTACATATGGCCCAAGGTAAGGCTATACTCCATAATTCTGTAACAATTCCTCTTTTCAGTATATCAATAGATTTATCAGAGTTCATTATTCTCTCAATATGGACAAAACTTCAAGACCCACTGGGAAATTTTTTAAACCCCTAAAGCATTTTGGAGGTTCCTGTTTTATACTCTGATAAAGATGCTCCAATCTTAAAGGCTCACATGGACTTCTTTGACAATAGTTTTGGTATATCCTTGAATGAAAAAGGCAGGTTCATCCTTATAAATTTTCTTTCTTTCTTTCTTTCCAATCTTCAATGTTCCAGTCTTTGTATTGTCTTGCCTATTATAAGCATTTTTTCTTCCTGACAATTGTTAGTAGCAGATTGTTTGTTTGTTTTACTGGTCTTGCTGCTGTTCCATCCTTAAGAAGCCTGTGCTGCCTTGTTGAGGAGCCAGTATCATCCTCTCCAATTGCCAGGTCCTTCTGAAGGTCTTTACTTATTTTCTGAGGATTAAGTAGACTGTTTGAAAGCAGCAGTTTGTCAGTCTTGCACCATTGTCTCTTTATTTCAACCTCACTTTCCTTGGTGCTTCTTGGTTGCTGATCTTGTTTTTATAAATTCATCAGCCTGGTAATAAATTCATCAAAGCTCTCCACAAACTGGTTCCCCTATCTGTCTAGCTTTATTTCCTACAACAGAGGCTGACAGATAATTTCTAAGGGATATTATAGATCAGATTCATGATCTGAGTAGGGAGTAGAATAGCAAGGTGATGCCCAACCCTAAGATTCTCTGTTTCTATGGTTCTGGGGAGTTTTAGTATGAAGAAATCAGTCTGATAAATGAATTCACATTGAAGTTCTACTGAAAGATACCAATTTGATTTATTAACTCCTTCAGAGAAGACATAGATAAAGTAATCCTTAACCCAAAGGAATTAGTCTTGAAAAGTAGAATTTCAGGTATCAGCTAAGAGATTATAGGCTGGTAATTGCTTGGTGTTAGTAATGTGTGAGGCTTTTCTTTCTCTCTCAAGCAAAACCACAGAGACAATTGCCTACATACTTGTAGGCTGACTCCAATATTTTCTGTTCTAAATAATTAAATATATGCATATATAATACATAATGATAGATAGATGTGCATTTATACACAGACACATATATAAAAAACATGTCTTGTTCTTTACCTCTATTTAGTGTTCTTTTCCTAGGACTCTGAATTTGGAATCAGAGACCTGAGTTAAAAATCCTGTTTCTACTATTTATTACCTTTGTCATCTTGTATAAATCACCTGGGTCTCAGATTTCTCATCTGTAAAATCATCTAGTTAGATTAGATTATCTTTGAGATCCCTTTAAATTCTAAATCCTATGATCCCACATCATTAACAATTCAATTCAACAAACATTATTAAATTCCTACTGTATACAGATGGAAAGATGCTGTCTAGTCTTTAGAGTGTAATAACAAGACAGATGATAATGCCTCTTCTTTAAAGTCATTTCTACTAATAAAATCATATCAGTCCTTGATGTTGGACTATTTGACAGTCCCACGGTATTTGGTGGCAAAAAATTTTCTTCTCTGGGTCTTCAGTAACTGTGTCTCTATAGGAGTAATAATCAGGCTGTAGCTCCACAGCCATTGCTTTCAAGGATGATGGTTGTAGGGACTGGGCTGGAAGCAAGTCTGGGAGTTTCAGGGGGAAGGACATTGCTATTCCAAAGGCTCTTGGGTTGGGGTCCAGGCATCTCCACAAGAGTTTGAAAGAAAATAGTGGTCAAAGTAATGAGGGTTTGACTTGCCTGGTATGTGCCACCTCCTATCTCTCACACAGGGTGTCTTGCTGCAAGACCATCCCTGTGCGTGATGGTTGGTTAGCACTTGGTAGGAATAACTGGTCCCATCTCCACAGGAGTCATTTCCCTGGATGATGGCTGTGAGGGCTGGACTGGAAGCAATGCCATTGGTCTGTGAGGTGCTGCCACACTCAGGCTTTTGTGCTTATCTGCCTGGTAGTGGTAGTTGAGCAGCTGTTGTTGCTGCTGCTGTTGGTGAGGAAGGTGGGCCCTTTCTTTACAGTGATTTCTCCTCTCCAATAAATTGAGGTGGGGTGATTTTTATTAACTAATTAATTAATTACCATAAGATGGATATCTCAAACATTCCCTGCATTGTTCTAGAGGTTAGGATAATAAGATTAAATGTGGAAATAAATAAAATTTCATGCTGAGGGGTGACCTACAAGTGAGTGCTGGTCAACCTCATCTACTTTGTGACACACTCAAGGCTTAGAGAGCACAAATGATTTGTTCCAGGTCTTTAAAAAGGTCCTTTTGACCAAATATTTTCCATCCTACCACAATTTTTATTGTATCTCTTTAAGGGGTCTTGTGTAAATCTGCATTTTAGCTGTATTAAATGATTATGTTACATATGTGAGTATGTGTGTGTGTATATATATATATATATATATACATATCTATATATCTATATGTGTGTGTGTGTGTGTGTGTGTGTGTAACAGAATAGAGGACAAACACACCCTGGGAAATGTCGAAACCTGTTTGAATAAACCCATTGACAGCCACTGTCACCTAACAGAATGAACAGGCTCCTGGAGAAATGGACCACTGGTATATATATTCTTTGGTGAAGGTTAAGCTGAGAAAATGGTTATAATATGGCAACCAAGAGAGGAAACTTAAGTGAGATTAAGCACACCCAACTGTGCTCTGGGGAAGGGGGTCACAGAAAAGGAAAAAAAAAGAATGAAAGGATATCAAAAAACAGAGCTGGAAGAAATATCAAAGATTCTCTAACAATCAAACTCTCTAATGTTAAACAACTGAGACCAGAGTATGGAAGTGATTTGTCCCATGGTCAGATCACTAGTAAGTTACAGAACCAGTCTTCAAATGCAGGTTTTCTAGCTCCAAATGCCGAACTCTCTCCAGTATTTTTTAACTACTTCATATAATGTCCATAAAAATGAAGTCACTTGACCAAGGTCCTCTAGATAAGAAGAGGAAGATTCAGAATTTAAATCCAAGTTATCTGCCTCCAAATTCAATGTTCTTTCTACTATTATACACTCCCTACCCCTCAGAATATCAGAAACAAAATATTTAGTTGGCTAAACTCAGTAATAGTAATAATAACAACAACAACAATAATAATTAATATTTCTACATAATGATTTAAAACTTGTGAAGTGCTGTATATCTCTCATTTGATTCTCACAACAGTCCTGAGAGGTAGCTATTATTATTGTTCCCATTTTATAGTTGAAGTAGCTTGATCTCAGACAAGTTAAGTGATTTGCCCTAGGTCACATAACTACTTACTTGGTAATCCTACCAAGTGCCAGGATTTTCTGATTCTGAGTTTAGCACTCTATACACTAGGAGAAAATAATAGAAATTTTTTCCAAAATATAGAGGAGTAATAATAATAGCTAAAATGTATGTATTGCTTTAAAGTTATGGATCATTTTAACTATGTGTGGTGGAAGTTTCCATCCTCACCCAAATTAATGGAACCAGACATGGGTTCAAACAAATCCTTAATAGATTTAAGAGGAATAAAGTGCTTGGATCACTGTATAAAAAGAGGTGAGAGCACACAGGAAATATCTTGTTTCTTAAACCTAATTGAGGATACTGGCTGATAATCAATGGGAAGCACACCAGTAGGGGGCTTATGAATGACAATATTAGAAACTTTGGCCCCCATTGTTACTCCTAGGACTTTGCATAAGGTGGGCATTATTATCCTCATTTAAAAGGAACTAGCAAATGAAGAAAACTGAGACTTAGTCTAACTGACTGGGATTTTTGCTAAACACTATGATGTTTAACATTTTTGATCAATGATTTGGATAAAGGTATATAGATAGTATGTTTACCAGAATTTCAGACCCCAAGATGAGAACAATGGCTAATATATTAGATGGCAAAGTTAGTATTCAAAGCAATCTCCATGGGCATTTAGGTGGTACAGTGGGTAGAGTACCAGCCTGGAGTAAGGGGAATTTGTGTTCAAATCCTGCTTCAGACACTAGCTGTGTGACCTTGGGCAAGTAACTTATCCTTGATTGCCTCAAAAAAAAAAAAACACAAACAACAACCCACCAAATCTCCACAGGCAGGAGCATTGAGCCAAACTGAATAACATGAAACTCAATACAGATACATGTGAAGTCTTACACAAGTTTTTAAAAATCAGCTTTATTAAGTATGAGATTGGGAAGGTGTGGCTAGATAGTACTTTATTTGAAAAAGATCGGGGGGGGGGGGGGCAGCTAGGTGGCACAGTTGATATAGCACCAGCCCTGGAGTCAGGAGGACCTGAGTTCAAATCTGGCCTCAGACACTTCACATTTACTAGCTGTGTGACCCTGGGCAAGTCACTTAACCCCAGTTGCCTCACAGAAAGAAAGAAAGAAAGAAAGAAAGAAAGAAAGAAAGAAAGAAAGAAAGAAAGAAAGAAAGAAAGAAAGAAAGAAAGAAAGAAAGAAAGAAAGAAAGAAAGAAAGAAAGAAAGAAAGAAAGAAAGAAAGAAAGAAAGAAGGAAAAAGATCTGGGGCTTTCAATGAAATGCAAATTCAATAAATTCAATGTCATGAGGGAACATGACTGCCCCTCTCCAAAAACCTAATTCTACCTTTAGGATTCAATAAGGTATTCAGATCTAGAGAAGTGATACTCCTACTATATTCTACTCTAGTCAGACAAAATCTGGAGTATCTGTTCAGTTATAGATACCACATTTTAGGAAGAACATTAATAAACTGGAGAGTTATTTAGAGAAATGCACTAAACATTGAGGATACCAATAGGAAAAAAACAAGAAAATATCTCTTTTCAAGGAGCTCATACTCTACCTAGACAGCTAGGTATCACATTAGGTAAAAGAAAGGGATTTGGATTCAGGAAGGTCTGAGTTCAAACCCCACCTTGAATATTTACTACTTGTGTGACCCTGACTAAGTCACTTCACTTCTGTCTACATTAGTTTCCTCATCTGTAAAATGGGAATAATAAGCTCCCTTCCAGGTTTGTTTTGAGGATCAAATGAGATATCATGTATTAATCAGCCTGACAGAGCCAATTGTATCCCAGAGTCTCAATGAGTCTCAATAATATCTGCCACATATGGGTGTTTATTACATTTATATTGATTGATTTTATTTAATACATTAATTTTATTATAATATAATACATTGTGTTAATTATATATTAAGGTCAATTAGTATAGTGTTGTTTTATTATTTTATTTAATACATTTATATTGACTGATGACTTTCCTGGCTGATGAACAGCTAAGAGGTAAATCTAAAAGGAACAAGTTAAAATAAAAGCCCAACCTCAGTCTGACCCCTCCATCCCTCCTGCAGCCTCACCCCTGTAGTAAGTGGTGTCCTGCAAAAGGCAGTACAATATTGTGGCTGGACAGATGGAAAAGACATGGAGAACTGGACAAATATCCTCTTTACTTCATCCACTAGTCAATGGAAGTGTCCCTTCCCTCATAGATGGATGTATAATAAGCCTGCTGATCACCCAACCAGGCTAACAAACAGGTTGCCTATGAAAGGTACAGTTCTGAAATCTGAAAATGTGCCTTTTCCACATTTTTAACAAGAGAGAATAGATGAGGTTACTAAACTAAGTGAGGATCTAAACACAAATGAAAACAACCTTTACCCAAAACATGTACAAGACTTAAAGATCACTTTTAGGAGGAAAAAAAAAGTTTGGAGTATGATATTCCCAGAGATTATGTGGTATGGTACATAGTGATAGACTTTGAGTTTGGGGGAGAATTTTGTTCTTTTGGGGGTTTTTTGCAGGGCAATGAGGGTTAAGTGACTTGCCCAGGGTCACAGAGCTAGTAAGTGTCAAGTTCTGAGGTTTAATTTGAACTCAGGTCCTCCTGAATCCAGGACCAGTGCTTTATCCACTGCGCCACCTAGCTGCCCCACCTAGACTTTGAGCTTTTTTTTTTTTTAAAGACCTTTATATCTTACCTTTGAAATTTATTAGCAGTACAACTTTGGGGCAAGTCACTTAATATGTTTGAGCCTCAGTTTCCTAATCTGTAAAATAGTGATGATAAAACCTGTAGTACTTACCACTCAAATAAGCTAATGTTTGTAAGGCACCATATAAACAAATGCCAGTCATAATTATCTGGTGAAATGGATAGAGAGCTGGTTTCATGGTTAGAAAAGACCTGAGTTTAAAAGTTCCACCTCTGACACATACATACTAACTGTGTGACCCTGGGCAAATCACATAACCTCTTAGTCAACTCTCTAAGACAATTGCAAAGAAGTTGCCTCTCCCCATTGTCATAGGGAGCTCCCTCCTCCAGAATTTCCCATACCAATCAGAGGTCCGTTTTTTTAAAATTAGCAAATGTAGTCCAAAAAAGCAACAAACTAACCTGAGGAATACACTCCCCATCCTCTCTCTGAGCTTCAGTTTTCCTCAACTGTAAAATGTCCTGATTAGCTCTAAGATTCAGTAAAAATAATTGCCTGGGTAACCTTATGAGCTGGACAGGTCACTTAGCCTCTCAGATCTGGGATTGTAAATTGCATAGGAAGCCTCAATCTGCATTGATAGAGAACTAAAATAATCACAGGAAAACAATATTTGTCACCCTCTTCTCTTCCCCCACCCAACAGAGTTAAAGGAAAGCAAGCCCTTATAGGGACAGATACATCTTAGTTGCTGACCCATCACCAGAAACTGTATGTACTTTCTCATCCTTTACAGAATCTCAGAATTGGAAGACACCTTAAAGATTGTCTAAATAACCAAGCACCCATGAATAGAATATTTCTATTACATCCCATTTCCCTCATGCCAATACTTAAACCAAAAAAAAAGGTACATTTTTTAATTCAGGGCAATGAGGGTTAAGTGACTTGCCCAGGGTCACACAGCTAGTAAGTGTCAAGTATCTGAATCCAGATTTGAACTCAGGTCCTCCTGAATCCAGGGCCAGTGCTTTATAGTACATTTGCTTTTGACACAAGAATTAAATCCTCCCAAGCACCCAAACAATGCCCTCCCACCACCAAACAGCATCAGCAAAACTAGCTAATAGCATGATTGTGCCTGATAGTTCATGTCTCTCTCCACTTTGGTAGTTGACCAGTTGTTAATGGAAGGGCCAGATGTGGGCTTTCACTCTGATAATTGGTAATACTTAATCTTTAAATTGACAGCTGAAATGGCCCCACCTGAGGCACATATCCCTCCAGGTAGGTAGTCAGAACACCTGTCTTAATAACAACATCTGGTCAACTGGTGATCTCTTTTGTTGTTGTTTGGTCCAATTCAACAAACATTTGTCGAGCTCCTATTGCTTTTGGAAGATCGAGTGGCAAATGAAAGACATCATGGAAAAATCCTGCTCAGTCACTGTGTGTTTTTCCATGTGAAAAAGACTGGTTAAGATGCTATGGCCACGGGGTTAGCAGATGCTAAAGGACATTTCTTATCCGTCTACCTTGAAATTGAGTAGAATTTCACTTGACTGCAATTGTTTTATTTATAAAAGCCTTACTTGGAAAGCATATTTGACCTGATTGCTGGTTATACCCACCTCTACACTGAGAAATGTCCATCCTTTTCAGGGACTGAGAAAAGAAGTGTCAAGAGAGGGACTGGAGAGATGAATTGTCTGAGCCAGCAAGAAATATTCTCTCTTAAGGAAGCATAAAGAGAAAGACTGGTAAAGTAGGAAATAAAATGAGATGGTTTCCCAGATCCCCTCCAACAGTAAGATTTAATAGTTTTTCATTATATTATGAACCCTTTGATCAACAGAGATTGTCTTTTTTATTCCCATGTATGTTCTTACAACGCCTCATACCAGAAAGGCTGTATCATGGAACTGGATGAACCCTGAATTTAGAAAGTCAAGAGATATGGGGTTTGAATCACAGCTCTGATACTTACTAGCTGTGTGACTTTGGTCAAGTCACTTAGATCCAGTTTATTCATCTCAAAAGTGACAGAATTGGACTATATGGTTTTTCCTTCTTGAAATCTTGTGCCCAATACACTGAAAATAAACTTTTTAGAACACTACTACTTGCTAGTATTTATACAGTGCTTAAAGAATTGCAAAATGCTTTACATATTATTTCATTTTAAATCAAGTCAACAAGTATTTATTAAACACCTACTATATACCAGACACTAAGCTATATTCTGAGGATACAAAGAAAGACAAAAAAAGTCCCTTCTCTCAAGGATTTCACAGTCAATGGGGTGGGCGTGAAGGAAGACAACATTCAAATAACTGTGTAGAAACTATGTATATATGCACACATATAACCTATATGCATTATATTCATATATATGATAAATTGAAGATAATCTCAGGGGAAGACACAAAATTAAGGAGGACTGGGAAAGATTTATTGCAGAAGGTGGGACTTTAACTGGGACTCAAAGGAAGCCAGAAAATGAAGATGAAGGAGTTATAGGCATGAAACACAGCCAGTTGGGTGATTGAGTGTCTTGTTTGAGGAATAGCCAGGAGGTCAGTGACACTGCATGGCAGAGTATATAAAAGGGGGTAAAGCGTGAGAAGATGGAATGGAAGCCAGGCTATGAAGAGCTTTAAAAGCCAAACAATTTTCTATTTGATTCTGCGGGTAACAGGGAGCCACTGCAATTCATCACATATTGGGGTAATATGATCAGACCTGTGGTTTAGGAAGATTGAGCTGACATTTAAATGGAGGATGGATTGTAGTGTGGAGAGACTTGAGTCAGGGAGACCAACCAACAGTTTATTGTAATAATACAAGCGTGAGGTGATGAGGGCCTCTACCAGGGTGGTAGCAGTAGCAGAGGAGAATTGGGAATACTTAGGAGAGATGTTATGAAGATAAAATCAACAGGACTTCACTGCTGGTTACATATGGTGGGGAGGGGTGAGAGAAAGTGAGGAGTAGCAAATGACACCCAGGTCTTGAGTTTAGGTGAATGGGAGAATGGTATCCTCAACAGTGAGTGATAGGGAAATTAGAAAGAGAGGAGGTTTTAAAGTGAAAGTTCATTTGGGGATATTTTGAGCTTAATACATCTATCTGGTTGGAGATGCCCAATAGGTAGTTGAAAATACAGAACAGAAGGTCAGGAAAAAGGTCAGGGTTGGATAAATAGTTTGGAAACTTATCTGCACAGAAATGATAGTTCAATCCATGGGAGCTAAAAAAAATCACCAAGCAAAATTGTATAGCAGGAGTAAATAAGTGTGTCCAGGACAGAGTCTAATAGGTTGCATACAATCATTTGATCCTCACAACAACCCTGAGCGACCTGAGCTTTTCACACTGGTGCTGTTATTATCCCTGTTTTATGAAGGAAGAAACCGAACCTGAAAGAGTTAAATGATTTGTTCACAATTAATAAGTTACTGAAAAAGGACTTGAACTCAGGTCTTCCTTACTACAAGTCCTTCTGTTGTTCATCCATCATGGAGTAATGTGCATTGGATTTAAGTGAGGCAGAGTTGCACAGTGTAGTCAGCCTCACTCTCTTCCAGATTCATCAAAGTTCAACGTCTAGACAAAAGTCAGGATGAATGGCAGTAGACCACGATGCAGTGGATGACCTTGGCATAATCTATGTCTGGTCAAGCTCTAAACACTATAGAAGTGCTTTCTTCAGCTGCGTTCATAGCCACTGGAACAAATGGATAGCCATTGGGATAAATTGTTGTCATCTATCCATTCCACTGGAAGAAGGCTTCATATACTTTGGATAGATATCCCCCAATCTCACTGATGGGCTTGGGGCTTATTGATTACCCTCAATCTGGTTTAACCCATCTGCTGAGATGTTTTATTTGGGTGTGACCACTGCCCATGCAACAGTTTCTTGGAGTCATGGGCAAGAGTTGGGAAAAGGTGGGCATCAAAAGGGGGTGAGCAGACCTGAAAAGGGCTCAGCAAGCCTTCACCAGAGGTTCTAGTCCTCTCTGAACACCCCCATCTGAGTCCAATACTCTATCTACTACCCAACTTGATTTTCAGTTATGAGAAGCTTGGTTTTTAGAAGTTACACAGCTCACAAATAAGGCAGAATTCAAGAAAAGGCATCGATATAATAGTTCATACTTAGTGATTTAAGGAAACTAAGGAAAACAGAGATTAAGTGACCTGCCCAGGGTTACACAGCACGAGTAATTGTCTGGGGATGGATTTGAACACATATCTTCCTGAATAGCTGTTCAAGCTCACCCAAATGAAGAATTTGCATTTATCTCTGCTTCTAGCCTAGCCCCCACAGCCATAATCCATGGAAGCAACCCCCTTTGGAGAAGCAGCCCATCACTGCCAGCACCACCAAAACCAATTACCAATCAAATGCTATCAACAGGAGAACAACCCTTGTGGAGAGTCATCCTTGCCAACTACCTCATAGGGTACTGAAGACCCCACCTCCTCAGTAGCCACAGATACTGAAGTCCTAGTAAAGAAAGCTCCCTCAGTCAAAGTCCTTAGTATAATTTGTTTATCGTCAGAAACTGTTATAGTTGTATTAATGGAAATGACATCAAAGAAGATGTAATACCATCTTCTTTGTCAATGGATCCCTGGACCTTTCCATCAATTCGAAGCTAAAACCCTAGATGTATTGTCCCTCTTATTAGAATTTTTGTGAGTACCTTGAAAACAGGAATTGTCTTGCTTTTTCTACTTTTATCCCTTGTTATTGCTTAGCACAGAGTAAGTGCTTAATAATTTTTCTTTCATTCATTCATTCATTCATTCATTCATTCATTCATTAAATGAAGAGCTCCCAGTAATGTAGAATGCTGACCTAATGTTCAAATGTTATAGAAGTTACATTCCCTTTGCTTTAAAAAAAAAGCCAGACCTCTCATTCCTATTGACAAGAAATTTGAAAGTGGATTTTGGAGGTAATGACTTGGTCTTATACTGTGTTCAGTAAAGCTTCTTTCATTCTTTGTTCGCTCCTATTTGATTGAGCCATACCAAATGGGAGAAAACCATACTTCATGGCATAAAAAGAATACCACTTCTGAAGATGAAACTTTTACCTGGGTTTGAATTCTGTAAGACCCTAGGCAAAGCATTTAAACGTTGTGCCTCAGTTTCTTCATCTGTAAAATGAAGATAATGTGAGTATATATTTGAATATTTTGTGTGTATATATATTTGTATATATAGCATATATCTGTATAATAAATAGGCATATATATTTATACCTTGTTAGCTCATGAGTTGTTTGCTAGGTTCAAAATGAAACAATGCATGTAAGTAAGCATAAAGCATTATGTAAATGTGATTTTTATTGTTTCTATGATCTGTGCATGAAGTGCACCTTGTCAAACAGGGTTCCAAGAATTACCTGCTTTGCTGAATATCTATCTGACTAGGATGTCAGCATACTGACTGCTCACAAAAGTACAATACAGTCCTGCCTCACTATCTTGATAAAAAACCAAATTCAGTGTAATAAAAACCAGAAGACAGGTTACACTGAGGGTTATAGATTTGTTTGCTTCTTTGTTATCACCTGTCACACTTTACTGGGAAGTTAGGAAAACAGAGCTGTTTATCTGGCTTTGTGGCAATCTCTAATTCCAACTTTTTAGAAACGTCAAGGTTTAAAGGTGACTGTGTTAACACTGCTTAATAAATTGCTTTGTAAATGAAGCAGCCCATTTTGATTGATTGTCTTTTACAATGCTGTATTTGTGCGAGAGAAAAGATCCCCCAACTTAATTGAAACAGTCCCATACATAATCCTTTCCCAAGAAAGTCAATGAAAATGATGCAACTTTATATGTTGGTCAATGTGACTGAGAAATACTGAATAAGGCTACGGAGCCTGCAACAGTGCCTAGCAACCCAACCCCTGAGTTCAGGTCTCTACTGCAAAAAGTGAATGAGAACACAAAGACAAATAATTCCTATCCTAAATCTTCACTTTCCAGTTCAAGCCAATGGGCATTTATTGAGCCTGTTGTTCTTCATCCTTCATTTTAAAAAAGCAACAATGACATCATGGGGGTGATTTCTTGTATGTGAATTGGATTTCAGTGAATCAAAATTGCACAAAGTCATCAGCTTCACTGAAATCCAGTGGCAAGATAAAAATCAAGTCAACTGCTAATGGCCTGGTATGTAATGGATGATTCTAGTGTTTTCCATGTCTAACCAAGCCCTAAGTGCTCCATGGTGCCCACCTCAGCCACTTTCATGGCCACTGGAACAAATTGTTCTCATCCACCCATTCTACTGGGGGAAAGTCATCCCATGCTTGGGATAGACATTCCCCTAATTCACTAAAGAGTTTGAGTCCCACTGATTAACCTCAACCTGGTTTAATTTTACCAGGATGTGGCCACTGCCCAACTACAACTTCTTGGAGCCAGAGGTGATTGTTGTTGATCCTTCCTGAAGAAGACCAATGAATGACATCATGAGTGTAATATCTTGACTTGTGCATGAATTGCATTTAAGTGAGGCAAAACTATGCAAAGTCATCACAACTGAGAGTTGCATGACAGGTGGACACTAAAAGTGGATGAGCAGCCCTGAAAAAGACTCAGCAAGCCCTCACACCAGAGGTGCTAATCCTCCCTGAACACTGCATATCCCGAAGCATTACACTAGACATTGTATACAAGTAGGCAAAGACAAAGAAAGATATACACTGCTCTAAAGGAACTTAGGTTCTTTTTTTTTTTTTTTTTTTTGGTGAGGCAATTGGGGTTAAGTGACTTGCCCAGGGTCACACAGCTAGTAAGTGTTAAGTGTCTGAGACCAGATTTGAACTCGGGTCCTCCTGAATCCAGGGCTGGTGCTCTATCCACTGTGTCACCTAGCTGCCCAACTTAGGTTCTTTTAGAAAGCATTAAGAGTAACCAGAGGGGCAGCTAGGTGGCACAGTGGATAGAGCATCAGCCCTGGATTCAGGAGGACCTGAGTTCAAACACTTACTAGCTCTGTGACCCTGGGCAAGTCACTTAACCCCAATTGCCTCACCAAAAGAAGAAGAAGAAGGAGAAGGGGAGGAAGGAGAAGAAGAAGAAGAAGAAGAAGAAGAGAAGAAGAAGAAGAAGAAGAAGAGTAAACAGATAAGTATATATGTGATAACAATACTGCTACTCAAAATAGATCACTAGGTACAATTTCCCCTCAATTATCTGGATAATTTAAGGGAAAGCCATCTTAACTGCCCAGTTAAATGCCTATTTGTATACCTCCACTAAGGGAGATAGAACTTACTTATAAACAAGACTTTTTTCCAGGGTTTTGGAGTGGGTCATAAACACTTTCATGGATACAAAATGATTGATATGCCTCTTAGCTCCTAATCATATATAGTGGACTCTCTTGATGTTAAGGAGATTGAACTGTCTTGTAGAGAGCATTTGCTGACTCCAGTGCCCAACAGAGATAACCAGAGATTTCTGGTATCACCAGAACAAGAGGAACTCTCACATACATATTCACATATTTTATATTCAGTTCATTTAGAGAGCTTTCTATTTTCAAATGTTTGTTACAAAAATCAATTTAAAACAAAGATATGCAATTCTCTCAAAGGAAATTATACTGTATAGCTGCTTTATTTTTTTCAGTAAATATTTCTTTATTTAAAGTTTTCAGTTACAAATTTTATCCCTCCTTCCCTCCCTCCCCTCCCCACCCCAGGCAGTAAGCAATAAGACATAAGTTACACATGTGCAATTATGTAAAACATTGCCATATTTGTCATTTTGTATAAGAAAACTTGAAGAAATTAAAGAAAGTTAAAACTAGCATGCTTCAGTCTGTGTTTGATCAATATCAGTTCTTCCTTTGGAGGTGGATAGTATAGTCCTTTGGGATTGTCTTGGATCATTGTATTGCTGAGAATAGTTAAGTCATTCACAGTTTTTGGTCTAACAATATTATTGTCACTGTGCACATTCTTTTGGTTCTGTATAGCCACTTTAGAGGGGCAGGTAGGTTCAGCAGTGGATAAGGGTCTGGGCCTGGAATCAGGATAGACCTCTCTTCATGAGATCAAATCTGGCCTCAGGTATTAGCTGTGTGACCCTGGACAAGTCACTTAATCCTGTTTGCCTCAGTTTCCTGATCTGTCAAATGAGCTAGAGCAGTAAATGGTAAACCACTCCACTTTCTTTGCCAAGACAACCCCAAATGGGGTCAGAGCCAGGACTGAAAGTGACTGAACAACGACTTTAGAAGCTCACATTTACTCTTTTATACACGTCAAAATGCTAAAACTCACAATGAATAAATATCAACATGCACTTGTCAGAAAGGTGTGGAATGAAGCATACATTTTCTTTTTCTTTTTTGCGTAAGTATACATTTTTGCTACAAGAAAGAAAGTGATGTTTTAAAAAGGAGAACATCAATAAAATATTTCAAAGTAAAGATATAAACATCAGCATGTATTCGACACGTGCATGGGCTCAAGTACATGCACATGCACATGTACATGCACACACACACACACACACACACACACACACACACACACACACCCTCTAGGATTAGGGCAGCTAGGTGGTGCAGTGGATAAAGCACTGGCCCTGCATTCAGGAGGACCTGAGTTCAAATCCAGCCTCAGATACTTGACACTTAATAGCTGTGCGACCCTGGGCAAGTCACTTAACCCCAATTGCCTCACAATAATAATAATAATAATAATTTAGTATTCAGACTATTTCTCTGTTTCCAAGATAAAAGAAGAGCTTGTTTTTACTATTCCAACAGTCAGGAGCTATTTAAGTGGCTAGATTATTGATTCTATTATTTTAATTCTCTCTAATTTGACAGCTGAGGTGCCTTCCTAAAGTGTCTAGGCCGAGGAAGGAGAAGCTGATTCTTCATTACCAGACTAGTTGTTCTTACTGTTGTCCCTGTGACAGATGGGAGCCCAGTGTTTTCTGCTGCCCTTTACTCTGTAACTGGGGTCACAGGAGGCAAATTACCAAGGAACTGCCCCTAGGAAGAATCATTTGGATTTCTCCGTGCTGAACCACTTGTGCCTGGAAATCAAACACTGGCCACCTCCCAATCTCCCCATTTATCCTGTTGTTGTTAACTCGTTTAACATTCTCTTATCACATGCTCATGTGGGCAGAATTAAGTGGAATTAGCTGAAAATTATAGAAAATTCACTTACCTTTCAAGGAAGCTGTTTGGTCATGTAGCTGCTGAGTGAGTGCTGCATTAGGCCCCAAGTGAATGGCACTGCCTGGAGATGAATCAATTTGCCCTGGTTTTATTGCCCATCGTTATTTGCCCGGTTTCCCTTTATGTGGTAGCTACTGTGGTTGTAAATGTCCTGATCAGCTTTACATAGTCCAAATTGGAGACAGATTACATCCCCGGGAAAATCACATTGTTCCAAAAGAAGGTAATCGTTGTAAGCACAACAATAAAATAATCTTCTGTTGGCCCTTTCTAAGTCCTTATTCACATAAAGAAAGGATACATGAGAGAAAAGAAGTAACCTGCAAGGTATGGTTTCAGGGTGTATTAAGGTGGCATGGGCATATATTTGGATTCCAAGCAGCACATAATAGTGGGTAGAATGCTAGGCTTGAATGCTCAGCTTAGAGTCAGGAAAACCTGGGTTTAAATATTACCTCTGATGAGAACTAGCTATGAGATATTGGGCAAATATAATCTCTTTGAACCTCAGTTTCTTGATCTGTAAAAAGGGGATAATAATAGCACCTTCCTCACATGAATGTTGTGAGGATCAAATGAGATTTTATCCTTGTGTGTGTGTGTGTGTGTGTGTGTGTGTAAAGTATTTTGCCAACATTAAAAGCACTATATAGATATAACCTATATCAGATTACCTGCTGTCTAAGGGAGGGGGGAGGGAGGGGAGGGAGGGAGAAAAATCTGAAATTGTAAAGCTTGTATAAACGAAAGTTGAGAACTATCTTTACATGTAACGGAAAAAATAAAATACCTTATATGTAAAATAAAAAAATAAATAATTTTTTTAAAAAGCACTATATAAATAGCAGAGATAATTATTGTTGTGGTGATGGTTGTTAAGTTTTTACTCTATCTTATCAATATGTATTTAAGAAGCATTCTGGAACATTGGGCCAAGAACCAGAAGATGTGAGTTCCTGTTACATCATAACTAAGGTTCTGTGGCCTTATACAGGTCATTTCCTTTTGGTAAACCTCAGTTTCCTCACTTGAAAAAGGCACATAATAATGAACAATACTGCCTCCTCTGGGGTGCAGCTAGGTGACACAGTGGATAAAAGACCAGCCCTGGATTCAGGAGGACCTGAGTTCAAATCCGGCCTCAGACACTTCATACTTACTAGCTGTGAGGCCCTGGGCAAGTCACTTAACCCTCATTGCCCTGGGAAAAAGGGCAATACTGCCTCCTCCCCACCAAATATGTCATAATGAAGCTCAAACGCCATTCTGTATATGAAAGCTCTTTGTCAGCATTTTGTAAAATGAGATAAAATGGGGGCAGCTAGGTGGCGCAGTGGATAGAGCACTGGCCCTGGAGTCAGGAGGACCTGAGTTCAAATTCGGCCTCAGACACCTAACACTCACTAGCTATGTTTCCCTGGGCAAGTCACTTAACCCCAATTGCCTCACTAAAAAAAAAAAAAAAAAAAAAGAGATAAAATGTATAAAGTACTTTGCAAACTTTAAAATGCAGCTAGGTGGAACAGTGGATAGAGCACTGGCCCTGGAGTCAGGAGGACCTGAGTTCAAATTCGGCCTCAGACACCTAACACTCACTAGCTATGTTTCCCTGGGCAAATCACTTAACCCCAATTGCCTCACCAAAAAAAAAAATTAAAATGCCAGATAAATGCTTGCTATTGTTACCATACAATGTAAGTCATAAAGCACAATATAAACGCAAGGTGGTATTATTAGGTAATTCCAGAGTACACATACTCTGTGTGTGTTCCATAGGCATCTACATATTTATTACACTTTCATGATGAAACCAACATATTTGTGTGATCTATATCTGTAGAGGGGAATGTGTAGGTATACATGAGTGTCTTAAAATGAACTAAAAGTGAGAAATGTACATTTTTATTCAGATTGATTCTATTCCCAACAACACTCTTGAGATATCTGTTTCAAGAAAAATTAGGCCACCAGGGGAAATGAGTCATGGTAATACTAGTGTTAGTTAATGAGCCTGGTTCTCTTGCTTCTGCCTCCCAGGGAGAACACACACATACACACATATTTTATATATATAATATGTGTGTGTCTAAATGTGCATATATATGTATGTATGTATATATATTCCTATATATAACACCTATTTCACAGGGTTGTTATGAAAATCAAATGAGATAACATATATAAAGCACTTTGCAAACCTTAATGCACTGTATAAATGCTAGTTATTATTATCACTACTGAAATAAGGCTGGAAAATTTGGTTGGGGCCATATTTTCACTGATGTTTGTGTGCCAATTAATAGTGATCACTCTATTATTATGATGTTAATAGTGGTTCACACCATTCCCTCTTTCAAACTTGGGGAGGGACCATACAGTGATTTTTTTTTCTTTTTTCTTTTGGTGAGGCAATTGGGGTTAAGTGACTTGCCCAGGGTCACACAGCTAGTAAGTATCAAGTGTCTGAGGTCAGATTTGAACTCAGGTCCTCCTGACTCCGGGGCCAATGCTCTATCCACTGCGCCACCTAGCTTCCCCCCATACAGTGATTTTAGACAATGAAAAGATGAGACACCCTTTCTCCTTCTCACTCTACCTACTTCCATTCTCATCTGCAGTGGGTTTATGGTTGACCCGACCCAGAGTGTGGTCAGCTTTCCCTGCTCTATATGGATGAGGTGTGGTAGCACTTTCCGAAGAATCCTGGGTAAGTGTAAACTCCAGAAGATGCCTCAACCTCTGCATCACCTTTCTCTAATTGGTGGGTCCCCTCCCAGAACCTTCATTTTGAGGAAGTGTCAAGGCTCATCCCACAATGGCACCTTTGTCCTTCAACCTAGCTCTGCTCCTGATTCTGAAGACTTCCTGCATGCCTTCACCGGCTCCCTTCAGCTAGTAAGTGTCAGGTGTCTGAGACTGAATTTGAACTCAGGTCCTCCTGAATCCAGGCCCAGTGCTTTATCCACTGCGCCCCCTAGCTGCCCCAGAATAGAAACTTCTTGAGGGAAGGGACTGGCTTTTTGCTTCTATTTGTATTCACAGCACTTAGCACTGAGCCTGGAGTATAATAAATGTTTTTTTGCTTTATTCGATTGGCATTGCCTTGGCATTAAGTGGTGCCAAAAATTTAAGAAGTGCCCTATGAGTTCATTAAAGTAGGAAAGTAATCCCTGCAGGACCAGCTCAAAAGGGACTTGCTAAAAATCACAACGTGAATTCCCCCAAAACAAAGATACGAATATTGTGTTTCCTCTATTCCGTGTAACCCAATGTCACTGGCTTGCAAACATTTCCTATGCCCCCAAAGCTTCATGTGAATTATGATAATATAGCATTTGCAGTTCACATTTTGGTTTATAAGGTGCTTTCTTCACAACCACCTTGTTAAGGAACATAGAACAAGTAGGATCAGCTCCATCTATAGAGAATGAGACTCAGCCTCAGACACTTGACACTTACTAGCTGTGCGACCCTGGGTGAGTCACATTTCCCTGCAAAAAAAACAATAATTAATAATTAAAAAAAACAAAGAATGAGACTCATACCATTAAAGATATGCGATTGGTAAGGAGCCAAAAACAGGACTCAAACCTAGGTCTCCATACCCAAAATCCAGAGCTCTTTCCACTGATCCCTTACTATGAGTAACAGTCACTTTTAACTAAATAATATTATGGCAACTCTCCATCTCCTGTCTAAGACCAGAAAATATTTCTCTCAATGAGCCCCAATATCTGTTTCCAAACTCATCATGTCCAAGATAGCTCTCGTGTTTTCCCCAAAACCCATCCCCCCTCCCAACGGTCCTATTTCTATTGAAGATGCCTTCTTCAATAGAGTTAACCTCAATGCTTCCCTCTCCTTCAGCCCGCAGACTTAGTCAATCAATCAGTTAACATTTATTAAGTGACTGCATGTATGTCTGTACATATGGCAGTATATACAAAACAAATACAAAGAGGCAATTTGAGAGCTGAGGCACTCACTAGCAACTGGAAGTAATCAGAAAAAAGTTTCACATAGAAGGTAGAATTAACATGAACTTTGGAAGAAACTAGAGATCCTAAGAGACAGGGATGAAGAGGAATTCCAGGCATGGGGAACAGCCTGTGCAAAGTATCCAAGATGGAAAATGAAGTAGCATCTGTGAGGAACAGCAAGAAGACCAGTTTGGATGAACTGGAGAGTCTATGGTAAGACATACGACTGGAAGAGTAGATCAAAGTCAGGTCATAAATGGCTTTAAATATCAAGCAGACTGGTATCTATTTGATCCTATAATGCAATTTGTTAAACAGGGAAGTGACATGGTCAGGCCTGTAATTAGGAATATCACTTGGACATCTGTACAGAAGATGTATTTGACTTTCACAGGAAGGAGGGGAGGTGAGGAAAGATTTGATTTAAGAATATCCATGAGAAGACTATTGCAATAATTCAAGCAAGACAAGAATAAGCTCCAAAGTCTTGCCAACTCTACCTCCATAGCAGCCCTCCCATGCATTCCCTTTCTCTTCATTTATATGAATTCTAGTTCACACCTTATCACCTCTTGCACAGACTACAGCTATAAGCTGTTACCGGGCTCCCTGCTTCTAGTCTCCATCCCTGGCAATCACTCTTCACACAGCTGCCAAATTGACATTTCTAAAATACAGATCTAACCATACCACTCCTCTATTCAGAAATCTTCACTGACTGGCCCTGGAGTCAGGACGACCTGAGTTCAAATCTGGTCTCAGACACTTGACACTTACTAGCTCTGTGACCCTGGGCAAGTCACTAAACCCCAATTGCCAAGGAAGGAAGGAAGGAAGAAAGAAAGAAAGGAATGAAGGAAGGAAAGAAAGAAAGAAAGGAAGGAAGGAAGGAAGGAAGGAAAGAAAGGAAAGAAAGAAAGAAAAAAGGAAAGAAAGAAAGAAAAAGAAATCTTCATTGGCTCCAAATTGCTTGAAGGATAAAATAAAAGATTTAAATCCTCCATAATGTGATTATCACATAACTTCCCTGTCTCCCTACATACTCAATATCTCACTCAATCTCTCTCTCTCTCTGTGTTTCTCTCCTCCCCTCTCTCCCTCCCCTCCCTCCCCCTCCCTCTTTTCTTCACCCCTCTTTCTTCTTTCCCCTCTCTCCCCCTCCTTCTTTTCCCCTACCTTCCTCTTCTTCTCCTCCTTCCTCCTCCTCCTCCTCTTCCTCCTTCTTCTTTTTCTTCTTTCTCTCTGTCTCTGTCTGTGTGTGCATGTCTGCCTCTGTTTCTCTCTCTGTCTCTCCCCCCTCCCCATTCCTGGAAGACTGGCCTTCATCATATGTGATATTCCTTCTCATGCTTTTGTACCTTTAAAAGATTGCACCCACCCCCTATGTCTGAAGTGTATTCCCTTCTCATATCTTCCTCCTAAAATTCTGATATTCCTTAAAAGAACAACACAAGTTACATTTCCTATTCTACACCTTTCTGATCCTCACCCATCCATGCAGTTGTTGGTTCTCTCTCCTTTTTGAAATTGCTTCGTATAACTTTGTAAGTATTTTTCATTTTCTTATCTGTGTTCATATCATATACTCCAGTAGAATGTAAGTTCCTTGAGGCCAGGAGAATGGGGGGGGGGGATTGCTAGCAGTTATCCCAGCATCTGGCATGTAGTAGTCACTCAAAAAATGTTTGTGGAATAGAACTGGATTCAAATGAATTCAAAATGATTTACAAGCATATTCCTGCTGTCTCATAGTGATTATGGTCAATTATCCCCATTCTATAGATAGGGGAGATAAGACATGACCAATCTCTAGAACTGAAACCCTCAGACACAGACACAATAGAACTATTAAACCAGGGACTCCTCCCTCCAAATCTTTGGGCTACTTATAATTATCCACGTACTTTTCTTCAAACCAAGGATCTCCTTGAATACTAGATAACACATAGAATGGGTATGATCAGGAGAACTCTTCCCCACCCCCAATTTCCCATGAAGTAGGTATGTGCTTTTGCCCCTTGCTGAAAGATCTATACTTTGTTGAAAAGATGGAGCAGGAGAACAAAGGAAATGGTACAAGTCATCTGGGAAGAGGGAGGAGGGAAAGTGATGAATTTGAATGGAAGGGGGGGGAAAGCAAATTAGCTTGACTTAAAGTCAAAAGGGAAATGGCACAAACTGTGCCAGATGCCATGCACTATGACTTAAAAATCCTTGAGAATGAGTCTGCTATGAGGAATACATTGAGAGACTGGACCAGTGTTAGAATAAGAATGGGGGTGAGGGGGCAGCTAGGTGGTGCAATAGATAAAGCAAGCACCGGCCCTGGATTCAGGAGTACCTCAGTTCAAATCTGACCTCAGACACTTGACACTTACTAGCTGTGTGACCCTGGGCAAGTCACTTAATATCTGTTTGCCTCAAAAAAACAAAAAAGGAATGAAGAAAGAAGAGAGAGAGAAAGAAAAAGAAAGAGAGAGAAAGGAGGAGAGGAAGAGAAAGAAAGAGAAAGAGAGAGAGAAAGAGAAAGGAAGGAAGAGAAAGGAAGGAAGGAAGATGAAGGAAGAAAGGAAGAAGGAAAGAAAGAGAGAGAGAAAGGAAGAAAGAAAGAAAAAGGAAGGAAGGAAGAAAGAAAGAAAGAAAGAAAAGAAAGAAAGGAAGGAAGGAAGGAAGGAAGAAAGGAAGGAAGGAAGGAAGGACGGAAGGAAGGAAGGAAGGAAGGAAGGAAGGAAGGAAGGAAGGAAGGAAGGAAGGAAGGAAGGAAGGAAGGAAGGAAGGAAGGAAGGAAGGAAGGAAGGAAGGAAGAAAAGTTAAACTAATGTATGCAGAAAATTGAGGCAAATGTGTGCATGATATAGTGGCAGACAAATTGATTTGGGGATGAGAAATTTTCATGGGAACCTTGGTTCAGCTATTCACCATGTGGGAAACCAGAATGTCCTTGTCTGTAAAATGAGGGACATGAACTAGTTGATCTTGAACGTTACTCCTGGCTCTAAATCTTATGAAGCACCTAGAGGTTAGTTGTTTGAATCATCTGGAAAACTGACACCACTCTTCATTTCATTTTCTAGCATTGTCGAGCCCCATGAGTCAGTGGAAAATGTGAGATTAGAATTCCAAGGTCCTCCCTCCTGCCTGAGAGCTGTGTCCCTTTCAAAGTTGAGTCTCAGACTCTGCACTTTCCTGCACAAAGTAGGAAGAAGGAAGCACACTGGAAATCAAAATGAATTTGTTTGATTTTTCTTCTTTTGAGAAACGACGAATCACAAGAATCCAAACTCAAATCCTGAATATATTAGGAAAGAATCTCTCTCATTACAAAAGGATTCCAATTTATGAAATATTTTTATCTCCCTTGCCTTTAAAAATGAGCTCTTAAGAAATACAGCTATCTTGGGGAATGGCTGGACAAGTTGTGGTATATGAATACAATGGAATACTATTGTGCTGTAAGAAACAATGAGCAGGAGTTCAGAGAAACCTGGAGGGTCTTGTGTGGGCTGATGATGAGTGAGATGAGCAGAACCAGAAGAACATTGTACACAGTATCATCAACATTGAGTGTTGATCTACTGTGATGGACTATATTCTTCTCACCAATGCAATGGTACAGAAGAGTTCCAGGGAACTCATGATAGAAGAGGATCTCCAAACCCAGGAAAAAAAAAAAAAAGAACTGTGGAGTATAGATGCTGAATGAACCATACTATTTCTTTTGTTTTTGGTGCTGATGTTTTTCTATTTTGAAGTTTGTCGTCATTGCTCTGATTTTTCTCTTATAACATGACTAATGCAGAAATATATTTAATGTTATTATGTGTATATATATTTGCGTATATATATATATATATATATATATATATATATATAACCTATATCAGATTACCTGCTGTTTAGGGGAGGGGGGAGGGAGGGGAGGGAGAGAGAAAAATCTGAAATTGGAAAGCCTGTATAAACAAAAGTTGAGAACTATCTTTACATATAACGGGGAAAATACTTAATTAATTTTTTAAAAAGTAAAATAAAAAATAGAAGGAAAAAAAAGAAATACAACTATCATAAATGCCATTAACACACAACCATTCATAAGGACCTACTCTAAATTCTTACTCTGATTCATCCTCATGATATGGAAGTAACCCTCTGGCTATGCCAATAACCTGTGGAGTCTGAAAGCGCCTATCAAATTGACAAGATCTGGGGTTTAACTCAATAATAAACCGTGTATCTGTCATTCGGAGAGCAACATAGCTAAGGCTGGAAGTAATTTCCAGAGGGTTGGTCAAAAGGCGCTTTTTCTTTAACCAATCTAAACTTAAGTATTCATAATAAAGTCTAGAAGACCTGACATTTAACAAAGACTTGTGTCCCACCTCACCCCCAAAATAGGAGGAATACAGAAACAATAGAAAAGAATAATAATGACAAAGGAGTATCATAAACCTACAAGAAATGAAGTTAAGAAGACCAGAGCCTAGAATGAGCCAAAGTCTCCCAAAAAGGAGGTTTTGCTAAGGAAAGCAAATTGGTTTTGGCTATATTTGGAACAAGAAATGAGAGTTCAAATGGCATAGTGGACAGAGAGCTGACCTCTGTACCAGGAAGACTTGTGTTCACGGTACAGGTCCTAACTCCACTGAAATGAGGAAGGAATAAACCTACATTTTTGAAGTGATATAATGTTAGTAACTACCGAGGAGTGGAACAGCTCTGAAAGCCAATTACTCAATTCCTATTTTTTTCAACCTTAGGAAAATTTCTCTACCCTCCTTTTCCTCAGTTTCCACATCTATAAAATAAGGGGATTGAAGTCAGTGACCAAAATTGCATTTAAAAAAAAAATTCTGCTTGGGATCTACTTATGTGTCTACATATCATAGCACCATCATAGGATGTGAATTCCTTCAGAGAAGGGACTGCTTTTAATTTTTGTCTTTGAATCCCCAGTTCTTAACAGATCTTAGCACATGGAAAGGACTTAATCTGTGTTTGTTGACCTAAATTGAATCTCTAAAACCCCTTCCACCTTTAAATCTTATTTAAAAATTAGGAATCTCTAAAGGCCATGAATACATTTATTAAGTAAAATCAGGTGCAGCTCTTCTACCTTTGAAACAAGCTTAATTTTTTGAATTTTTGTAGTGAATCATATTAAATCCTGCCTTTAGCATTCCTGGGCCACTCTAAGCAATACTAACATCTTGGCCTTGTGCAGCTCCACTCAAGAATGTGTCAATGGAACCCAAATTCCCCTATTCTAAAATCTCATCTCTTGGCAAAGGAAGAAAGGGAGAGAGAACAGGTGAGGAGCTGAAAATCAGGGAAGTCTATCAGTAATTCCTGCTAATAAAATACTTTTTCACTATCCACACTGTAATTGGTTTACAGCCCTTTTTGTTTATTTATCCATAAGAGCTGCTGTTAAATGGCTTGGGAAGAGAATTGCCTAATGGCTCAGTATTGAGTCAAATGCTCAGCGTCCTTCCTAAGAAGGGAGAGAGGCCAGGGGAGGGGGTGGGAAGGTGCTCCCCCGTCTCCTAGCGGAAACCCATTTCAACCATAATGGACCAGGAGATTTTTATGATATCATGAAATCATATATTTAAGAAATGTAAAAAATATTTTTTCTGCTCAGCAGGTCTGCTAGATTGGTTCTTGGATGTCTGGAACATAGAAAAGCTTGGCTAAGAGAGTCTGATGTCTCCCCAACATAAAAATGCGTTCTTAGCAAGCCCCCTCCCCCACCCTTCATACACCTTGGCTAACTCTCCTGTCCCTAGCAGGTAGTATAATAATATCTTAACAGTGGGAAAGGAAGAACATGCCCTTAATTTAAATGCCTTCAGCTTTTTAACCCCTGGTGTTTGCACAACCTCTGTGTGTCATGTTTCTGACTAGGAAAGAGAGCAGCCTTGGAACTGGTTTTTGCTGAGTTCCTTCTTTATGCAGAGGACCAAGCAAGAAATATTAAATGGGAGTAAATGAAGCATTTAAATGGAGGCCAATTTACAGAAATGTGTAATTAGAGGAGAAGTGCAAAGTAAATATGAAGTGTGTGTGAGAGGAAAAGAGAGGGAGAGGAAGACAGGCTGAGGGAGGGAGGGTGGGAGATAGGCAGGCAGGAAGGGAGGAAAGGAGGGAGGGAGGGAGAGCCTGTAATCGGGAGGCTGAGTGAGTGAGTGACTGAGCACAGGTAGGAAAACGATCTTTGTCCTTTTCAGTAGCTCTCCGCCTCCCCATAGCCTCGTCACCAAGTCAACCAGCACCAACTTGGAGCAGATTATCTCCAAGGGTCAATACATTTCAGCCAAGCTGCTGAGAAGTCTCCCAAACTACCCCTTCAATAATCAATGTGGTCACTCCCGGTCACTCTATTGATAGCATTGTGGTCTTCTACAGCTAATACCAAACAATGGCCTTATTGACTCCCTGGGAAAGAGAGATTAAAAGTGTGGGAGGGGGCAAATCTTTACCTCCTTTCACTATCTCTGCCAGGAGATTGCCACAGATGGCTTTTTTCCCTGAGGAATACATCGAAAGTTACACACGTACACACTTAAAGTCTGCCTAATTTATATGCCTCTGCAGGATCTGGCCTGGTGGAAAGCGATTCAGAACCTTAACCCTCCTGCTACTGACTACATGGGTGACTGGGAAATAAGGCTGAGACTCAATTTCTTCACTTTACAGATTTTACCACTGGAGTGGGGAGAAATGGGGGTGGGGCTGGACTAGAGCCGGTATTCTTAAACTTTGTGTGTGTGTGGTGAAGCCTATGACTCCATTTTAGAATAATACTTTTAAATGCATAGAATAAAATGCATCAGACTCCAAAGAAACAAATTACACTGAAATAAAGACAGGATTTTCCCATTTGATCAAGTTCATCGATCCCCTGAAATCTATCCCCATACTCCAAGTTTAGAGCCCTTAGATTAGATGGTTCCTAAAGTCCTTTTCAGCACTAGCATTCTTTGAGCTTGCTATACATAGAGATTGCAATTTTCAAACACTTTAAGGACTTTTCTTATGCCCTACTCTCACCTGAAATGAACCATAATAGACAATCCTAGGGATTCTTAAAAAGAACTTTGAAAAGATTAAGTTTTCTGAAAGACGTTTAAAGCACAAAATGAAATCCGGCAGTCTCAGAATACAAAGTGTCTGTTTAACATCTAACCTACTTAAGACAAATATCTCTATGAGTTGTTTTGTACAGAATGAACGGGTACCAATCGGGAGCACCCAGCAAAGCGTCCTTCTCTCTCTTTTGGTTTGCTATTTCAGAGTTGTTTTTTGTTTTAATGCTTAGTCAATCAACAAACATTCATTAAGCGCTTACTAAGCTTCGGGCACTGAAGTAAGCCCTGGGGATACAAAGAAACTTAAGAGACTTCCAAAGGCTTAGAGATTTCCATGGTACACTCAATGGACAAGCCTCCAGTGAGTGCATTTGGGAAACTGGAAGGGCCCATCCACCTGCAGCCCATTTTTCCTTCTATCGCGGAACGACTGCTTAGGGATGGCTCCTTAGATTGCTCCTCCCCATCAGGTAGTTGTACATTTCGAGATTTGTTCCACAAAACTGATCTGGACTATACTCACTTCGAAAAGGGTTCTATGCGCTAACTTTGGGACTATGTACTTTGGGGGAGGGGGGAAGCACCGTCTCCCAGATTAGGCGAACGATCTTTTTTTTTTTCTACTGAGGTAATTGGGGTTAAGTGACTTGTCCAGGGTCACACAGCTAGTGAGTATTAAGTGTCTGAGGCCGGATTTGAACTCAGGTACTCCTGACTCCAGGGCCGGTGCTCTATCCACTGCGCCACCTAGCTGCCCCGAACGATCATTTTAAAAAAGTGTATGTAGAGGGGCAGCCAGGTGGCGCAGTGGATAGAGCACCGGCCCTGGAGTCAGGAGTACCTGAGTTCAAATCCGGCCTCAGACACTTAATAATCACTAGCTGTGTGACCCTGGACAAGTCACTTAACCCCAATTACCTCAGTAGAAAAAAAAAGTATGTGTAGACATTTCAGGTTTTATGGTCAGTTTTCACACTTTAGACATTTCCATGAACTTGCATGCAAAATTGCCCAAGAAGCGCTAACAAAAGTGGTAGTATGCCACTGATTCAACACATAAAAGTTTATCCATTGCCTGCTCACCACTTGGATCCGAGGGAGTTGAGTTTTAGCCGGTGTTTTGTGTTGGTTTGTTTTTCACTAGTGGTCCTTTGATGGAAACCGCAATGTGAGCTGATCAAAAGACAGCTCAATTACCCAAAAGGCAAAATGAATTGTTTTCTACAAACACAACATGTCTGAAACGGATATTTTGCACTCTGGAGAGATCTCAGCAAGCCTCGAGTTCGGGAAGGGGGGTGACTGTTCTCATTCACTAAGACTATTTATTTGGGGTCATTGTTTGCCTATTTCAGTGATTGGGAACGAAAACTTTTACTGAAAGGTGTTCATATTGTTTACATAGGGTTTAATAAATGCTCAAATCGTTGTAGGACTTTAAGGTTTGCAAAACGCTTTCCTCATTCTGTGGTAGGCAGTGTGAATATTGATATCCCATTTTACAGATGAAGAAACTGAGGTTCAGAGCGAGGAAATGATTCGTTAATAAGTTTAGAAGTTGGTCCCGAAATCCAACTCGCCTGACTTTCAGACTGGTGTTCTTTCCGTCACCCCACAACATACAACGTCAAGCTGCTTCTAGGGGTAAGTGTATGCGCGCGTACAAGCAATGGGTTTTTTTTTTAATTTGGTCTGCGTTTTGCACAGACAAGAGAACTCCGTGACAAAGAGGCAGCCTGGGGGGCATAGCGGTAAGGCACCTGTAATGAAGTTTGGGCAACAGTCAGTGGGAGGAAGGTGGAAAATGAAACAAACCCGAGGAAGCCAGGGCTTTCAGCTACCTGGAGTAGGCTCTTTAAGGGAGTTGGCTGGCCCAATGGGGACTCTGGGCGGGGCCACGTGGGTTGCTGCTGAGCCTATGGAGCCGAGGCGCTGAGCCATTCAGACCGGGTCACCCCTGCAGGTTCTGGTGAGAACCGCACGAAGCTGTCAAAGTGAGCTGGGCAAGAGCGAGGTGCGGGAGTGCTGTGGCCCGGGGGCAGCTGAGGCACGTAGGAGTGCCGCGGGCCGGACACTCGGCGCAGAACTCCCTTGCGGCGCCTGGCTCCCTTGCCAGCCATGAACGCCGAGGAGCAGTACTACGCTGCCACCCAGCTCTACAAGGAGTCGTGCGTGTTTCAGAGGTGCCAGGTGCAGGATTACAGCCCCAGCCCCCCGGCGTGTCTGTACATGGGGCGCCAGCCTCCGCAGCAGCCGCAACCCCCTTACCCAGGGGCCCTAAGTGCCCTGGAGCAGGGAAGCCCTCCGGACATTTCCCCTTATGAGGTGCCCCCGATTACAGAGGATCCAGGGGTCTCCCATCTCCATCTCCACCATCCCTCTCAGCTCCCTCACCCGCATCAGCAAACTGTCCCCTTCGCAGATGGCACTGAGTCCGGGACGCTGGAGGAACCTAACAGAATTCAGCTGCCTTTCCCGTGGATGAAATCGACCAAGTCTCATGCATGGAAAGGGCAATGGACCGGTAAGCTTAGTTCTTTTTGTTTGTTTGCTCCATGTTCCTCTTCTTGTCCACCATACTTGTGGTGGGCTTTCCACCAGGCTTTATTTAGTTCAACAACCTCACAACCCTGTCAGTTTCCCCTTATTCTACACCTCCCCCACCTCCTTCCAGCACATCCCCTCAATGGCAAGACGTCTGCATGACGGAGCTCTGTCTTCCTCAACCACCGGCCTCATTTCCAAGAAAACTCCTTTGCTTATTTCTCGTTTAAGAAAAAAAAAATTTAAAGCCTCCTGGGTAAGTCCTAAACAAAAACAAAACACTTGCCTAGCCCTCCCCCATTCATCATCTGATCTCCCCATTTGCTGCCAGATTTTTTTTCTCCAGATGGCAGCTTGTAAAAGCCAAAGTCAGAAACAAACTTGGGGGTCAGCATGATTCCCTGTTGCTCCAGCCCACATCTGAAGAAGAGAGACCCAAAGCCAAAGGCCAGGTGCTCTCCAAGAATGCAGGGCCCTACCCGGTAGTGGCCCACACAGCCTAATCAAACAACAGCAGTAGCAGACAATAACATGGATAGGTGATAACTCGGATAATGCTGAGATGCACAGTAATAATTACTAATACACTCACCTATTGATTGTAGATGGCACCTCTGGCATTACACCATGATACCTGCTTTAGAGTCTTCTAGCTAAGATGGCTTTGCCAGGGAAGGGAGAATTTTATACAGGACCTAAGGTTATTCCAGAGTTGGGATCAGGGAAAGAAAAACAGTATTCAGTGACGAAGAAGGAAGCTGGAAAGGTGTTCCCGGAGTCAGGGAAAAGAAGCAGAAACTAGGAGCACTGTTCTTCTCCCTGAATTTTGGCTTATTCCAGGAAAGTCAGAGGATAATGTTGGAAGCACCTTGAAAGATCATTTAGGTCTGGGAGATTTTTCTCTGATCCCAAGGTGAACAAAGCCTTCCCATACTTGTTCCTCAGTAGACAGTTTGAGAGGCTCATTAAGATAGAGAATTGAGGTTCAACCACTGCGGGGAGGGGGGTTTCAAGAAATCTGTGCTTCCTCACCCTTTTGCAGGGTTCCAGGGTCCAAGACATTAGTACCAGGATCAGGATCTCCCTCATTGCAAAGGAAGAATGAAGCAGTGGTGGAATGGCAGGTAGCCCAGCTGTCCTCCAGTGGGTCCAGGCTCCTTGGCAGGACTGTCTGAGCACTGTGTCATTCCTCCCCTCACTCTTGCCCATTCCACCCCTCCCCCGTTCCCTGAGAAGCCCAGGTTGAGAGTTCAGCTGCCGCACAGCCAGTCTCTGTCTCAGTAGCCGCACAATGTTATCGCGTCTGGACTGGTGCACTTCTGGTCACACCTGCACTGCAAATATTTCATTAATCCTTACTTTCAAATAGACAGTTGGGAGAGGGGGGAATAGTCTCTCTACTGAGCTCAAAGAGAAATCACTGGGTCCTTTCACCCAGGCTTGGCCTGAGACAGGGAAGGCTGAGTGGGAAAAGTAGGATTTCAGTAGAGGCAAGATACTGGCCATGGTGGGAGGACACCAAATATTTAGGGTTTTTTCTTTTATTTTTCCTGTAAGGGCCTGGATAAAGAGTCAAGAAATGCAGCTGGGGTTAGCCTAAAATGAAATGAAAATTCAGGATTATATGGTAATTTTCTCCTAGTAAGATGTCTAGAAAGACTCCAGGCCTCAGACCTCATCGGGTTAGAAAATGGGAAGTTTTTCTTGGGAATGATAGGATGCTGTGAGTTCCAAACCCTCTTCTCCAGTTGTGGATATTTAAATCCTCAGAGGGACCTTCCCCTCAGACCCCTCAATGAGTCACCCTGAGGGGATGATGCTGAAGACTTCCAGAAACTTAGGATCATGGGGCCCTCCTTTGTTACTGTCCCTGGCTAAACATCCCTTCCAGAGAGGACAACAGCAGGGGAAAAGCAATTGGGAAGTGAAGTTCTGAGTCAGGAGCAAGGGCAAGGTTAAAAAAGCCGTCCCTTTGGCTGGGGCAGCTTGAGCTCAGACTGGCCACACAACCAGTACCTGGTGCAGAAACTACAGGAGAATTTTCTCCTGGAGCATGGGGGGGACGGGTGGCACTGAGAAGGATTGAAGGAGCAGGGGAAAACCATTGAGATAGAAAGGACAAGTCTCTTTCCCTCTGAGGTGGATCTTGGTCCTTCTGTCTGAGCTCCCTCTCTGACCTTATTTCCTGTCACTGATTTTGCCTCTTCAACACAGAATCTGACTCAAGATAAAATAAATCAGTAAATCTCCACTGGCAGGGACATGCCTGAATCGAAGGAAGAATAGAACCACCCACCTACCCACCCAAGTAGAAGCTCCCTCTCCTCCTCTCTCTAAGTTACATTCAGGGAGTTGTCCTTAGGCCTTATCCCCTTGAAATGTCTGAAGAACAAGAAATCTGAGTTTAGGAAATGGTTAGACTGTGACATAAGTGGATGATCAAAGAGGTAGAAAGTAAACAGGGGATAGTGGTTAAAAAAAACAACAACAACTTGTCTCCTGGCTTCTAGGCAGCAATGGACTCCCACCTACCCCTATCATGCTTGAGTATTAAAGTTTCATAGACTGAGCAGCTGGGAAATTATAAAGATCAGCCACATTTGCCACTCCAAAATAGCCATGAGGGGGAGAAATTACTGACAATAAAAACATTTTTTTTTAATTATTTAAGCCCACTCTGGGAAAACTACATTGCCCATCGATGTTACTTTGCATCCCTCTCTCCATCATCTCCTGGGCTCTGGGTCCCCTGAAACAAAGTAGGGGAACAGAAGTCTTGCCTCTGAGTTTTTGTAGACAGAGAATATTAATAATCCAGCCAAACTGGGAGCTGGAGAATGGGGGTCACTTACGTGGAGCCTTTAAAATAAAATTAACCACAGTACCCTTTGACTGCCTTTCTGTGCCTGTGAAGCTTAGAACCCTGCTGGAGGCAACTAGTTAAGAAGTGAGGTGAGGGGTGAGGAGGCCTTTAAAAAATCTGGTTGGAATGATGGAATAAAACCTCCAAATAGGGTACAGAAACACTGTAACTCATAAGAGCAAGCCAAGTATTTCTGCATTGGATATAGGGTTTGGGTGGGGGAGGGGATGCTCACACCGAGACTAAAAGATCTTCTCTGTAAATAATCTTGGAAAAGATCATGGCATCTCCAGATTCTAGTGACAGTGAGAATATAGATTTGATTTGAATTATGCCTTCCACTCACTAAAGAGGCTTGATGGGGGTGGGGGTGGGGGTGGGGGTGGGGAAAGGGATAGCTCTACCTCTGCTCTGGACCTGAGCCTGCTTCCAGTTTCTAAGACCCCTGGAGATCCGAACCCCACTAAAAGCAAGGGTCCTTCCCAAGGTCTCTTTCTGGATGTAGAACTAGAGAAATTGTTGGTCAGTTTTCCCTAGCCTTTAAAAAAATACTCTTCCTCTTCTCCCTTTTACTTTTGAGTTAAACCAAGGTTTTTTCTGACTAATAAAACCGAACTGACTCCCTCGTTTTCATACCATCACACCAAACATTTTCCAGAGCCTCTTACTTCAGTTCAAAGGAAATTTGAGTAGAAGTGGGACAAATAACCACGTACCCCCTCTCGAACGTTTTAATGGGGCATTTCTCACTCATGCTAAAAGAATTGTTTGTAATTTAATTCGACAAGAGTAGAAAAAATACCACCTGAGCTACTCAGAGACACCATTTCCCTAAACTACAAGACAGATGGAGCTTTCGGCCTACTCTGGCGACCACTTCTAGGGCGCTGATGTAGGATACAAGTCAGACAGTAGCTCTTTCACTTTACCTTCAGCTCATTCCGTGAGGTCTCCCGAGGAACCCGGAAAGAGATGAGGCCTCGTTCTTGGCGTCTAATCTTTCTCCACTGCGGCTTCTCATTCCGGGCTCGAGGGAGTTGAATTTGGTTCGGAGTGGAAGTTCTTATTATATAGGACGCCATCCATTGCTGCTCAATTCTATAGGGTGTAAATGAATTTGATCCTAGGACTTCGAGAGTAGTCGATCACTAAGTTGGACTGTTGTTTAAAACTGAGTGGATGGATGGATGGATGGATGGATGAATTAATAATCCCCAAAGTTAGAGTGGGCATTTTAATGGGTAGGGAGCCGGTGTCCAAATGAGAAAGACTGGGGTCCAATTCCGGCCTGACACACCAGCGATCAGTGAGACTCTGGTGAAATAAATCACTTAAGTTCTCTCAGTGCCTTCAGGCAACCAACTTTTCTGGAGTATCAATTGAAAGTTGCAGATCCGCATTCCCTCACCGGGAATTCTTTAAGCCAATAAAATCGCATTGTCAAAAAAACCAAAAGGTATAAAAATGAATATGAAAATGACACTTTCCTTCTATATAAAGTGGGACAATTAATGCCTGCAGCACCCAGAGATTTTGTGAAGTTCGAACGAGATATAGTAATGGAAAGTTCTTTACAAACTTAAAAGTTATACATAGTAACTTAGTAGTAATTTTCATTAGTGGTGGTTGGAGTGGTAAATCTAATCACGAATACCACCGCATATGAGAAGGCTAAATGAGCAATGTCACTAACGTGAGTCCGTCCGATCCCTGACAGGCGGCTCCTACGTGGTGGAGCCTGAGGAGAACAAGCGCACGAGGACCGCCTACACGAGGGCGCAGCTGCTAGAGCTGGAGAAGGAGTTCCTCTTTAACAAATACATCTCTCGGCCTCGCCGGGTGGAACTGGCGGTCATGCTGAACCTGACCGAACGGCACATCAAGATCTGGTTCCAGAACCGCCGGATGAAGTGGAAGAAGGAAGAGGACAAGAAGCGAGGTGGGGTGACCGGGGCAGGAGCAGGGGCCGGAGGCAAGGAGCCGGAGCAGGACTGCGTAGTGTCCTCCGGGGAGGGGCCCAAAGAAGAGCTGCTACAGCAACCTCCCGGGGTGACCGTGTCGGCCGCGGCCCCTGTTGCCTCCTCTGCCAGGGAAGGGAGACTGCCTCCCAGCCTTAGCCTCTCTCCCCAGCCCCAGCCCCAGTGCCCCAGCGCCCAGGCCGCACGGCCGCAGGAATCCCGGTGAGATTTGGGGCACCCCTCGCAGCCCTCTAGAAAGGAGGAGGCCAGGACTAGGGAGCCCCAGGTGTCTTCTGCTGGGGGCAGGAGTCGGGAAGTAGTGCCTCCCCCACCCTCCACTGCTGGACGCAGTCACTGTCTGAGTCAAAAGGAGAGACTGCATGGCCTTGCGCGCACCAACTTTTGCGCGCAAACATCGGGAGAAAAAGAAACTGCGGTTTTTGTGTTTTGTTTTTAAATTTTTACATTCTTTTCCTGATGTCGCCTAGGGGTGACGGGAGCAAGGTGGTTTTGCTTTGAGTCACAAGCCTGGCCGGCGCCTCTGAAACTCCTTAACCGGCTTCCCTGAGCCAACCTCCAGAGAGTCTCTGCTAGGAGCTTATCCCTAAGAGCAGCCTCTTTGAAATAAAAGTAAATTAAATTAAACTGGGCTCTGCCACCTTTATGGGCCGATGTTTGCTACTGCCCACTCAGAGGGCTGCAGGAAGGGGAGGGGAGGGAATCGGGGAATCGGCAACTCTCCCAGATAACTATTGTTCATCTCAAAACCTTTGCTGTGGAAAGTATGACTGCTTAGATATAGAACGAATCATTCCCTAGACGTCTGTTTCTGGTTTTAGCACCAACGTAAAGTTGTGGCTGTCATCGTTTTTAACGCAGTTGATGTATCAGGTTACAGAGAAAGTGATGCAGAGAACGTTTAAAACTAATTCATTCGATCAATCTCAAAAATTGTCACCCTTTCCCTGAAGATATAGAAATAGTGGAATATGGAAGAGGAAGTGTTGTAAAAGGAGTGGAGGTGGACAGAAGGTTTCTATGTATCTATTCTGCCTCCAATTCTGAAACACAGAGCGTTTAGGCAGAGGAAAAAACACGAGTGGACAATTGAGAGAAAAGTCTGACAGGAGGAGGCCCCGAAGCAAGCGCTCCCTGAATGACATTAAGTTTAATTTTTCTGTTTATGAGCCGTATTTATAACCCAAAGCAGAGGGTCGCAGGAACCCCTGGATAAACATGGATTTGGGGGGAGGGGTTGATAAAGAATTTTAATTGTGTCATTAAGGAGGGCTGTGGATGTGACTGGAGGTGGAAACCCAGTATTTGCACTGACATATACATGTACATATATACATACACATATGCGTATATATAGGTATATATGTGTATATGTATGTCTGTGCATGATATGTATGTCAATATAAGGTTTCAGCATCTTTAAGAATGAGAGAACTGAGTAATGAGTTTCAGTCCTGGGTAGGATGATTTATCACTGTGGATAAGGGTGGAATGAACCCCCATTATGAAACTCCCTCAATCAACACAGATCAGTTCCTCTTCCGTCCCTTAGAATCTTAGCAGCAAAGAAAAGTTAAGTAAATCAAGAGACATCCAGCCAATAGAAGTCAGAGGCTAGATTTGAATTCCACACTTCCTGCCTCCTAGTCCAGATCTCTATCATATATGTCATTCTGCCTCTTAATATTTTAAGAAATGATTCAATGGCACTTTATGAAAGGCTCTGTGTGCTTTGGAGTGCGTTCTCTGGTGTCAGACATACCAGACATCGCTTTGACGTCAGGTGATGTTTCTGGAAAACATTCAATAAAGCATTGTTTTAAAATGTAGAGATGAAACTCAACTCCCTTCTCATCCTTATAAGCAGCCCTAAACAGCAGTTTGATTTCATTAGGAAGAAAAATAAAATAAAGTCGAAATCCTTATATGATTTTTGTAACATATTCTGAGTGTTCTGGTTTGGTTTATTTTGGTTTGGTTTGGTGGGGATTAGTTGCAGGTTACTTAGGCTAAACTGGTCCCTTATGCCCCTAGAACACTGCATAGCTAGAGTAAGAAAAAGGAAAGGAACCTGAAAGCGTTTGAGCCGGAGAGCAGAGGAGATGCAGGAGTGAGGGAGGATGGTGGGTATGGAATTTAACATGGCCTATTGGCTAACCCACAAAATAGATAATCCATGGATGGGTAATGAAGACGTAAGTATATAACTTCACAATGAAGCCTAGCTGGAAGATCAATCTGTTTGAAACCCATCTTTGAAGAGAATTGTCTTCGCAGTCGGGAGGCTAGCATCCAAGATGGACCAGCCTACTAAGAGCATCTTTAAACAATAAAAAAAGAAAGTCCCCTGGTCTTCTTTGAGGGTTTTCCTCCCCAGAATGAATATTTTGAAAGTCTCCATATTCCAAGTGGCAATCTGTGTCTAGGGGCTGGTAGCTGATTTGTTGCCAACAGACTTGGACTAGACTCTAGCACTTGGAGAACTTCTAGGAGCTGTTAATCTTTATCCTCTCCGTTCGTCTTCAGAAGAGTAAAATCAGGGCTCATAGATCTAGAGCTGGAAACGACCCCCAGAGATCGTTTAGTCGAGCCCCCTAATTTTACATTCGAAGACACTGAGGCCCACTGAGGTGAAGTGAATGGTCCAAAGGTCACGTTGGCAGTAAACGTCCTGGGTGAAATTTAATCCCAGATCCTTCCATTCTCTTTGCGCCGTCCCAGGATCCCCCTTTGGGCTGTTGAGAGACTGCAGACCTGGAGTTAATAAACTGACTGAGTTGGCTATATCCTGGGAGTGAACACATCCCCCCACCCCCGGGTCCTGGCTATCTTCCTACAAGGTTGAGGGGAGCAGCACGTAAAAGAGAGTGAGTCAATCTAGGGCAGGTAAGAGCAGAGATACTGGCCTCAGGGCCCTGGGTCTCTCCTTCCTCTGGCGTTATTCGGTGCTTTTATTTGGATCTTGAAGAACCCGCGACTCTGTGGTGCTGGGACCACAACCCTTCGGTCTGAAGCAGGTCTTGAGGCCGAAGTTCTAAATTATCAATGTTTTCGCCCTGCAGTGGTCCCCTACGGTAGTCTCTAGTCCCTCCCCTTCTCTTCCTTTGGGGAATCCTGGACTCTCGGGTCAGTGTACTGGTACTGTTGTTTCGCCGCGTAGCGTTAAAGTGGTTCTGGACCAAGTTGCGGTGGGCGCAGCCAGCACCCCAGCAGGTGGTTGGGGGATGCCAGCGTCTACAAAGCAATTAACTGTCCCAAAGGAGCTGTTCCTGGACGCTCGGGTTAAATCTTCCTCTCGAACTTCCGTCGGTTAATTTCGGTAACCTAAGGGATCGTTAAGTAGTCTTTTGCCCCAGAAAGAAGGGAGGGAGGAGGTGAGGATTCAGAGGAATATTTCCCCATCTTCCACCACCCCCCTGCCCTGATTTAGCGTCCTTCCTCTGCCACACAATAGAAAAAGGCAAAATCCTTGCGAGTCACAAGGCGGCCATGACTTCTAGGTCCAGAGCGGTCCCATGGAGTTCTAATTCCTTCACTCCCCCACTGGATGGGGGAACCGGACTAGAGGAACTTCCCACGGAAGGGGAATGGAAGCTGTACAGGGAGGGGGGGGGCAGGAATGACCAAGTCAGTGGGAAGGCGTGGGGTGCAGGGGTCCACGTTGACTAGGTCAGTACCACTTTCTTCCCCAGAGCGTCTAAAAGGAATCTTGAATATTGTCACCCCAATAAAGTCCTAAAGTCCGGGGGGGGGGGGGTTGGAACTTCTAATCTTCGCGGTGGAACCCCGAGGCTAGACGTCCTCGATGCTTTCAAGTCCCGGAGGGTTGGGACGAGGGCGGTGGGGGCGGGGGGGGGGGGTAGGAGGGGAACCCGAGGAACGTTAAAGGCATGTTAGGGGAAAGGAAGTGTTCTGGGAAACAATATGCTCCGACTGTTGATAGTCTGACCCAAACCCATCCAGCTTTCCCACCTGAGGCAGGAGAAAGCCACTCTGATAACCGCAGTCAATGCGTCAAGGGCAATGGGATTTCGCTTTCCTGGTAAATCCCTTCCCGGAAGCAGACAGTAACTTGGCTTTTGATAGTTTAGAGATAGTTTAGGTAATTACCAGAGGCTTAATTAGTGTCAGAGGCGGGATTTGAACCATAGCTACATCCCCAAACATCATGGTCCTGAATCCTTCCTGCGAGTGTCTTAGGACCATAGGAAGGAGGCTGGTGTCGAGAGAGCCCAAGTTCCTGGGCTGGGGACTGGCACTCACCTTTGGGAAAACAAGGGGGTGGTGCTGAGTGGCCCAGAATCTCTGGGGTTGCGCTTAAAAGTCCAAGGCTGTTAACTCCAGGCCAGAAAACTCAGTTGGAGGGAGCAGTTTCTCCCTTGGCTGATCAGAACTGAGGGCTCTCCAAGTTTGGAACCTGATCTCAGGATTTGAAAAATAGTCAAAACCATAAAGGAAAGGAAACAGGGAAGTCCCTGTTACCTCTGTGTGCCACTTGCCCGCCCGCAGGCAAGGATTCACGGAGAGTCTTCTGGAAGAATAGAAATAGATCTGAGTTTGGAATCAAAATAAATTTCGAATTGTGCATCCTGTACTGGTCAGCTTCATCTGCTAAATGGGGCTAATGATAACGTCCACTACCTACCTCACAGAGTTGTTGTGAGGCACAAATAAGATAATATATTTTAAATTCCCAATAAAGTAGGTGGAGTACAAGACCCTGCTGGCTTCCATTCAAATTCTACTAATTGTTCCATTTCTTCATACATCTAAACAGGGAAGCCTTATATATTGATCCATTATACAATGCCTCTTTTGAGTATTAACAGCTAATCTACTTACTCAAACATGAGTTGGAGGTCAACTTATTATTATAGCCAAATTTCATGTATTCTTTACCTCCCCCCATTATTATATTGATACCTCTAGTCAGTCATGTAGAGAACACAGTATTAAAATAAAGTGGTAATTAACCCTAATAATAATAGTCATAATAACCTGACCTAGTAATCTATAGAAATGTTAGAATTCTTTTTCTTCTCAGTCCGAGGATAATCCGCAGGCCACTTTCGGCCGGGAGTCTCAGTCGGGTAAGGGAAGAGCGTTGGTGGTTTTCTCTGAAGGCTGACTGTGCAGCTTCGGGAGAAAATCAAGCAAGAAGACCCAGACCCAAAGGATCTTTCAATGAAGACCAGTTTGGGCAAGCTGGGATCCCTTTCTCTTAGAATTCTTCAGTTTCCTTATCCAGGAAATAAGGGAATTGCAGTTGATAGATCCTGATAGATCGCTTCTAGTTCTCCATATACGCAAGGTCCTAGGATCTCCTGCAAACCGTTGCCTTGTTTCCAGCAGGGCTCCCCTCGGGTTATATTCCTGACGTTTTTTTTGATCTGTACGGCCCCTGGCAGGCTGTTCTCTCCGGACCTCTATTGCCTTCCATTTGGTCTTCTAAATAACGAAAAACGAAAAGAATAAAAAAATCTAGTCATTCAAAAGAAAGGGAGGGAGGGAGAGAGGAGAGGAGAGGAGAGGAGAGGAGAGGAGAGGAGAGGAGAGGAGAGGAGAGGAGAGGAGAGGAGAGGAGAGGAGAGGAGAGGAGAGGAGAGGAGAGGAGAGGAGAGGAGAGGAGAGGAGAGGAGAGGAGAGGAGAGGAGAGGAGAGGAGAGGGGAAGGGAAGGGAAGGGAAGGGAAGGGAAGGGAAGGGAAGGGAAGGGAAGGGAAGGGAAGGGAAGGGAAGGGAAGGGAAGGGAAGGGAAGGGAAGGGAAGGGAAGGGAAGGGAAGAGAAGAGAAGAGAAGAGAAGAGAAGAGAAGAGAAGAGAAGAGAAGAGAAGAGAAGAGAAGAGAAGAGAAGAGAAGAGAAGAGAAGAGAAGAGAAGAGAAGAGAAGAAAAGAGAAGAGAAGAAAAGAGAAAAAAGAGAAGAAAAGAAAAGAAAAGTAAGGTACCTAAATAAAACTCTGCCTCCCAGCTCCTGCCCCTCTTCGAGAATATGAGCTTCGTGAAGATTCGAGAGTTGCGGAGAAATGTAACGATTGTTCCCTTATTTGCTACTTTCTTGATTAAAAAGGAGCGGTTGGTCAAACACAGGCATCTGCCCCTACGCACGGTATTAAGTCTCCCGTGTTCTTTACACAACGCTTAAACCCCGGCGTGCGCTCAAAGAATAGGAATATAAGCCAGTTCCCATCCTCATTCAAAATCCTATAAGGGAAATCTCGAACCCCGTCCCTGCACCCAATTTCCTGATGTTATTAACGCCGGAGTAAAAGAATCCAGAGGACCGAGGAACTCTCCAGAAATTCTCGCTAGGGCGCTGGCTACTGGTCTAACTAAGGCTTTAGAGTCTTGGGTAAGACAATAAAGAGCAGGTATCCCCGCGCCCTTTAATTGTCAATGCAATGCAGACTGGCTGTGCAGAAATCCATCCAGGTCCTAAACTTAACGTTTGGGGTTTTTTCCCCATAGCCACGGAACTGGAATTGGGGGGTGGGGTTCCTCCCTTATCTCTGCTCCTTCCGGAGATCTCGCCCAGCAGCTAATGGTCCGTCTCAGAAATTTAATACAGTAAAGCTAGATGAGCCAGACCAGTATCAGAGGGTTGTCTTCTTCCAGGAATGATATTTCCCAATGTCTCCAAAAGTATGGTGTTAAGTCCGTATCCTTGGAAGGCAAGAGAAACATTATAAATTGATTTTACGCTTGAAAATTCATGACGCGAGGCTTGGAGTTTTGAGGTTTATCATTTTCCTTTTCTTCAGGCGTCTGATTTCAGTCCAGATTAAGCACCAGGTGAGTAGTGTCTAGAATTCACTTTCTTAGATGGGGGGGGGGGCGCAATTAGGGTTAAGTGTCTTGCCTAGGGTCACACAGCTAGTAAGTGTCAAGTGTCTGAGGCCAAATTTGAACTCAGGTCCTCCTGAATCCAGGGCCGGTGCTTTATCCACTGGGCCACCTAGTTACCCCTCTTAGATATTTTTTAAGACGAATTGCTGTCTTTTTTACACCAGTCATTTCCTGATCACCCTTCCTCCAACTCTCCCTCATAACATAGAACAGTTGAGAAAAGTAACACAACAAACTGGTCTAGCAATGTATGTATGCAGCATCGAAAATCAGTAGTCCCCCACCTCTTTATTAAAAAGAAGGAAGTGTTTCATCATCTGTTATGGTCATTTCAATTAATCAGAGTTAGGTTACCATTCAATGGTGTTCTTCTACTTTATTTCATTCACTGTGGGTATTATTCTCCTGGTCTTGCTAACTTTATTCTAAATCCAGGTCTTTCCATTTTTGTTCTTTAAGTCATCATAGCCATGATTTTTTACACATTATTAACTAGTATTCATAGTATTCTATTATGGTTATACCCCAATCCATTGGCATATACTTTGCATCCAGTTCTTTGCTCCCACAAAAATTTCTATGAATATTCATACATATATGTATATATATATATGACCTTTCTTTCTGCCTTTGACCTCTATGGAGTATATGCTACGAGATGGGATGGCTAGAGGGTGTCTACAATTTTTTAATTGGTCTAATTACTCCTAGTCTGGTTCTTTTCCAATGCCAAAAATCCTAAACAACTACTGAGGTCTAATATCTGTGTCTTCAATATAGAGACTGGCTATTCGATTATTCCATAATGTTCCAAATTCTTTCTTTGGTTCACTTCAGGGTTTGTTGCCTTGCCATATGCATTTTTCTCCACCCTCTTATACCAAAATTTCCCCAGGACTTTCTCTCTAAACAAAGCCATGAATATACACTCAGGGGACTGGTCTACCAAGTTTGAGTTCCACCCCTACTACTTAGTACTTGTGAACAAATTACTTAAAGTATCTGAATTTCAGTTTCTTCTTTTGTAAAATGAGTTTAATAATCCCTGCCCTACTTCCCTCACACAGTTATTTTGAGGAATAAATTAGCCTCCATGAGAGCACTTTGTTAGCATAAAGATTGTATAAATATAATATTTTATTTTATTATCCATCTCTGAAATGCCCCTTTTCCTTAACATGTATCAAATAATAGCCATTTTTAGCAATGCTGGGGATATAACAAAGGGCAAAAGACAATCCCTTCCTTCATGGAGCTTACAATCGAATGGAGAAGACAAGATGCAAACAAATATACACAAAACAAGCTATGTATGGGATAAATAGCAAGTAATTAACAAAGGGAAGGCACTAACCTTAACAGGGTTGGGAAAGGCTTCCAGTAAAAGAAGGGATTTTAGTTGATACTTAAAGGAAACTACTATTTCATCATCATTCCAACATTGGCTAAATACACTCCTTGGCTGTCAGCATATGTCTTGCAGGAGGCAGGTTTGTCTTAGATTGTTAAACACGGAGGGATCAAGAGTATCACACAGAAGAGGGTCAGCTAGGTGGTGCAGTGGATAAAGCACCGACCTTAGTTTCAGGAGGACCTGAGTTCAAATTCTGCCTCAGACACTTGACACAAGCTGTGTGACCCTGGGCAAGTCACTTAACCTTCATTGCCTTGCAACAACAACAAAAAAAGAGTATCACACAGCAGCAAATGCAAGAGATTCATAAATATTCTTCAATGTTGATGATGTAAAAATATCTAGATCTTTGGTTGAACTTTCTCATCTGTGAAGACACGACTGTTGAGGACTACCAAATGTGACTTCTTGAGAAAAAAGGAATTAAAATAAGAATCTTGGGACATACAGAAACCAATTTGAAATAATGAAGTATTGAAAGAGGGATTTAAATTTAATTTTATGTCTAAAGATGACACATAACGGTTTCTTCAACTTCCTCTAAGAGTCATATTTCATCCCAAATGGATCATCTACATGTAAGTCCAAGATCTGTACTGAAAAGACTGTCTCCTCACTTGCTCTGGTCTGGACTCTTTGGAGTCCACTGTGTGGGCGTATAACCACTATAACTACAAACCAAAGGAGAATCATGATGTGTTTGAGGCACAGAGTCCAAAATTCGAAGCACAGGTATATACACCTGTAATATCATATCTCAATACTAAATGACATGTTTGTATTACACATGTAGGTATATAAAGTATGGATAACATTTCTTTAACAATCCATTTTATGAATATATTTTTTCATTCAGAGTTTTCTGAAAACCTCCACTCTTAGAAATGAGTTGAGATTTTTTAAAAAGCATAATAAATTTGCAATCAAACATGTGATTCTAAGTTCTCCTATTTACCAGATGTTTACCAGAGGGCTTATATCCCTCTGAGACTCATTTTTCCCATCTGTAAAATGGGGACAATTATACTTTTACTCCCCATAGAGGATTGTTATGAGGAGAAAAACAAAATAATGCATGTAAAACACTCTGTAATGATGAACTGTTACATAAATGTATATAACATTTTTTATGTTCATGGGTGTCCATGGGTGGTAAACTTTTTATCAATGACTTCCTCCATAGTTATGCTAGTTCCTAGACAGAAGGCAGCCAGTCCTTAAGACCATGACTGACTGGGACCTCTCAAACTTTTGAGAACCTGCCAGAGCTTGTGCTTTCCTGGCATACCCTATGAGAAACCGTGTTCTAACATGATGAAGAAACACATAGTGTAGTGGAAAGATCATTGGATTTGGAGCAAAAGACCTGGGTTGAATTTCTAGCTGTACCAGTTAAGTTACTTAATATCTTTGTAGTAGCTAGGTTAAGTGGAGTCTGGAAGATGTGAGTTCAAATATAATCTCAGATACGTGCTGGCTGTGAGACCCTGGACAAGTCATCTAAACTCTGGCTGCCTCAGTTTCTTCAACTCCTTGAAGAGTTGTTTTGAGGATCGAATGAGGTTAATTTCCTGAAGCTCTTAACATAATGCTGGGCACATAGTAGGCACTTAATAAATGATTGTCCCTCCCCCCATCCACCCCCTTCCCATAAAATGTGGCAGTTGGGCTTAATGGTTTCTAAGGTTTTCCAGTTCTAGGTCTTATCAGGCAAAGAGTAAGGCTTCTACTAACAACAGGATGTTATTTGGTCCCTAAGATCAGTTACTGACTAATCTTATTTTCCCTAAAGAGAGGACATAATGGGCAGAGAGCCAAAATGTATACAGCCATATTCAGTGTAATAAGATTGAATGCAGATAAAATATCACTTAATTATTTTCAATATTAATATATGGCTGCCATGTGAACTCTTTTAATATTTTATATTTGATTAAAATGCACATTTTAGTAGATATCTGCAATGAAAAAAGAGTTGCAAGCCCAGTAGAAATGTGGCTTCTTAAATATGATAGTCTTCCAGAGAAGTCCAGTTGTGCCTAAAGGGTTGTCACTCAAGGGTAGGTTACCTATAAAGTAATGATTAGGAATATCTATTTCCCCAAACATTGTCTGAGTGTGGTGTCACATGAGGCTGGTGTATCTCAAACCTTCCAGTTCTGAGCTGCAGTTGGCTAAGCCAGGTGTCTGTCCTAAGTCTGGCACAAATGTGATCAGCCAAGAGGAGTGTGGGGTGGGGGTGGGGGTCACCAGGCTGCCTAAGGAGAGAGGAACCAGCCCAGGTCAGAAATGGAGCAGGTCAAAGTTCCTGTGTCAATCAGGAGTGAGATTGAACACAGGAGTTTCTATCATACTTACAGTGATAGAAACAGTGATCCTGGTGAGACCAGAAGGTTCAGTTTAAAAAACCAACAACAAACCTTTAGTGGCAGCTAGGTGGTGCAGTGGATAGAGCACCAACCCTGGAGTCAGAAGAACCTGAATTCAAATCCAGCCTCAGACACTTGACACTTACTAGCTATGTCACCCTGGGCAGTCACTTAACCCCAATTGCCTCACCAAAAACCAACCAAACAAACCTTTTACCCATACATGACATTATATTTCCTCTCTCTGAGCTTTTATGAGACTATTCTTCATGTCTGGCACACTTCCCCTCTTCACCTGTGCCTCTTGAAACCCTTAACTCCCTCACAGCTCAGCTCAACTCAAGCATTATCTTCCCTTTGTGGCCTTTCCCCATTCCATCCCTTGTTGGTTTCTTCTCCACAACAATCATTTTATTTTTATTTGTGTGTGTGTGTGTCTTGAATTTATTTACTTGTGAACATGCTATAATACACACATACGCGCAAAGCAGAATGTAAGCTCATTGAGGGCAGGGACAGTTATCACTTTTGTATTTGCATCCTTAACACCTTGCACAGCACCTGGCACACAGTGGTGTTTAATAAATGTTTGTTGATGGCTTGATCAAATAACCTCTGTAAGATCAGAGACTGAATTTTGTCTATGACTCCCCAGCACCACCTTGAACCTAGGTGGCACTTAAAAATATTTATTGAGGGGGCAGCTAGGTGGCGCAGTGGATAGAGCACCAGCCCTGGATTCAGGAGTACCTGAGTTCAAATCCGGCCTCAGATACTTAACACTTACTAGCTGTGTGACCCTGGGCAAGTCACTTAACCCCAATTGCCTCACTAAAAAAAAAAAAATATTTATTGAATGTGTCCATCTGCAGATCCACAGAATTCTAGAATATCAATAACTGCAGTTTCATGGAATCTACCTGTCACTCTTAAAGCATCTGAGAGAAATAGGAGACATTTCATCTTTTAAAGGACCAGATAAGAGCTTCGACAAGCTCCCTTAGCAACTCTAGAAAGGGCAGAAGAATCTCACTGGTCTCGGGGAATCCCCAGAGTTCCTCCCCACCCCCGTGCCCAAAATAGAATTTGCTATTCAATTATCTGAACTGCGGTATCAGTGTAGTCATTTGGATCCTCATAGAGTCACTCACTACCTCTTGACTTTCAGAGCCAAGTCAGGTTAATAACTGTAATTCCCTACATCATGGAAGCAACTTTCCTCAGTTTAGCACATCGTATCAGCTTCACTTCTCTTTCTCCGTCACCACTCATTACTCTATATCTCTAAGGCTTAAAAACAAACAAAAAAAGTATTTGCCCACAAGGTACTCTTAAATTTCCCTCATAGACAGTTTTCCATGAGAGCAGTAAAAAATGGATAGGAAGTAGAGTTAAAGGACTTTCCATTTTTGTCTGTTTTTCTATTTCTTTTGTGTCTTAGAATATAAGATAAATGGGGCAGGCAGGTGGTGCAGTGGCTGGAGCACAGGACCTGAATTCAAATCTTCCCTCAGACACTTCTTATCTGTGTGACCCTGGGCAAGTCATTTAACCCCAATTGCCTACCCTGCCCCCCCCAAAAGAATATAAGATTAATGCTTACTTTTAAGCACAGCTGTGTAACACAGAGGATAGAGTCCACTGGACCTGGAGTCAGGAAGTTGCTGTTTAGTCATTTTCAGTTGTGTCCTACTCTTTGTGACCCCATTTTCGGTTTTCTTGGTGGAGATACTGGATCAGTTTGCCATTTCCCTCTCCAGATCATTTTATAGATGAGGAACGGAGGCAAGCAGGGTTAAGTGATTTGTCCAGGGTCACACAGCTAGTTAGTGTCTGAGACCAGATCTGAACTTAGGCAGAGGAGTCTTCCTGACTCTAGGCCCAGCACTCTATCCTCTAGCAGCCCAGAGTCAGGAAGACCAGAGTTCAAATTCTGCTTCAAGCACGTACTAGCTGTGTGACCCTGGACAACTCATTTAACTTGTCTCAGTTTCCTTGTCCGTAAATAAGATACAATAGCATCTACTTTCCAGGATCACTATGAGGATAAAATAATATTTGTGAAGTACATTGCACACCTTGAAGTGCTATATAAATGCTAACTTTTATTATAATAACTACTTTAATTTCTAAATAATTCAAAGAATCAGTGCTTTCTCATCCTTAGGTGGTTTTTTTTTTTTCAGATCACTAAGATGCTCTTTAAGAATATCTTCACTTGGTTGTTCTGGCAAAGTTTTTATCTATATCTTGAGAGAGATACATCACCATGGGGTTTGGAAGACCTAGTTTTAAGACCTGCCTCTGACATAGTAGCTTGTATAGTTGTAATGGAGTCACTTAACTTCTCAGTGTCCTAGGAAACTCTTATGGGAGGTAGCTTCCCTCATCTGTTAAGTCTCTTCATTGCAGTCACCAAATTCTAGTCCATGATGAACTTAAGTGGATAAATAAAGTAGCCTTTAACACCTCACCTGACAAATACGAGCAAGGTTCTCACATCACACATCTATAAAACACTTCATAGTTTACAGAGCACTTTCACATTCATCATCTGATTTGATTATCATAAGATTTCTAGGAGAAAGGCAGGGCAAATAGGGGAGAGATTTTTATTCTGGTTTTATGGCTAAAGCTCCAAGAAGCTATATCTACTGAGATAAGTTTCTCATCAGATTTTGAAAGTGAGGAGAGTAGGCTCTTCCAAGACCAGAACTCCAATTAAAAAAGGAGCAGCTTATGTTGCACTTGGTCCCAAGAATAGCATGAGTAAAGTGGGCTCCAGAAAAAGAAGCTAGAGTCACAAACCAGGTGCTTCAAAAATAGTCACAGCTACAGTTTTGTAGACAAAACTCCAGCCAAAGCTTAACTACCCAGATACTCCCATGGACTGTTGTAGGGCAAAGCCCATTAAATTAGCATGGAACCCTTTTATTCCCACAAGTGCCCTATCCTAAAGTGGAAATATCTAAATTGGGAATATCTCATCCACAATGCATCCTAAAGACCCTTGAAATTTGCCATCATCCTTTTTACTTCATATAAGTACCATGGGGCCTTGCCATTTGCTCTGTTGCTGAATTTTCCAATATGTATTCTCCCCTACAATTATGTGAGTTCTTTGAAAGCTGGGACTGATTTTTCTTTTTATATGTCCAGTGCTCGGGACTGTGTTTGCCCTATAGTAAGCACTTATTAAATGTCTTTCCATTCCAGTTCAAGTTAATTTTAATGACTTTCAATACATGAAGAAGCATTTATTTCTCCATGCTGTCACTGGTGGCTCATCTACCAAATGTTGGTCCAAAGTGATAAATTGTTTTATCTAAGACTTTTCATGAAGATGCTCTTGGAGGAGTTGCAATATAGCTCAAGGAAGAATTTGCAATGATGAACTCTTATACCTCTTGAAGTACTGAAATATCGAAGGAAACTTCCTGTGACATTGCTTAAAGTTCATTTATCCCAGGAGGGATGCTGGAAGAGAAAGTCTAAAGACAAGAATGAGGCTGGACCTAAGGCATCTTTGCTCGGATAAGTTATTCATTAATATGTAAACTAAGATAAAAACGTAATTTTCCTTTGTCAGCTTCCTCATCTGTAAGAAGAAAGTACTGGGGGGGGGGGCAGCTAGGTGGCACAGTGGACAGAGCACCAGCCCTGGATTCAGGAGGACCTGAGTTCAAATCCAGCCTCAGACACTTGACACTTATTAGCTGTGTGACCTTGGGCAAGTCACTTAACCCTCATTGCCCTGCGAAAGAAAGAAAGAAAGAAAGAAAGAAAGAAAGAAAGAAAGAAAGAAAGAAAGAAAGAAAGAAAGAAAGAAAGAAAGAAAGAAAGAAAGAAAGAAAGAAAAATTACTGGTGTATGCCAACAAGTAATATTGGTAGTGTGCTTTTTGGAGGGCCATTTTCATCATCCCCACGCATTGATACTGACTGACTATACCTGGAATGAATATCTTCTGTGTGACACAGGGCGAGCCACTCAAACTCTCAGTGCTGTGGACCCAGAGCTGCTCCATTTATAGAATTAGTACATTTTGTTCACACGTATATGTCTGAACTCTCCCATTTGCGCTTGCAATGCAAGCACCACAAAATAGAATGTGCCATGGGAACCTGTTGTGCAACCTTAGCCCCTCCCTATCCTGTTATGCAAAACAACTGCCCTGAAACTGGTTTGAAGAGTAAAAGGGTTATTGTCCCAGATCAGCCTCCAGCCCTAGGAACAGGGACCTTGACCAATCAACTCTTACCCTATTTCCCATCAGGTTTCTTACTCCCTAAAACCTGCTATGAGCTGTTCATTTAAACCTGCTATGAGCTGTTCATTTGCAGAGTCTTTGCCTCATCAGGTGAGATTCCCCTGCTGGCCAGTTCAATAAACCCTAGTTGGTCCATATTACGCTTCTCCGCCAATCTGTTGTTCCCATTCCCTACATTGACAATGCTCTAGGTAACTCTATAAGACTTTCTGTAGATATATAACACATCAAGTTATTTACTGTCTCAGAGATGGAGTAGTGAGGGAAGGAGGAAGAAAATTTTGGAACTCAAAAAAATTATAAAATGAATGTTAAAAATTGTCTTCCCATGTACTTGGAAAAAATAAAATATTATTAAAATTTTTTTAATTCAAAAAGAAAAGTGGGGGAAAGACTGTTTAAAAGGATATACAGATCTGCACTGGAAATTAGCCCACCAGAGCTACCAATACCAATAAAATCATAGTCCCAATTCCTAAATCTCTTAAGTGATTTATGGAGCTTCATAGGAAATAAAGATGATGGGATTCCCTGATTGCTAGTGTTGATTTCTGAATTATTGCTGGATGAGTTGTAATAATATATCTTTTTAGTAATCAGCTTTCAGCACTGTTTGGCTCTCTTTTGAGCAGGAAAGAGTTGCCTAAATTGCATGTTTATTTAAATGCTTTTCCTATTGCCCTTTTCTTTAGAACTGTTCCAAGACACAGGAAGCTGTAGAGCTCAGGAAAGGTTATCATTGTTTCTAGTGGGCTGTAAAACTTAAAAAAAAAAACAGCAACAATTAATCACCAGCTTACTTGTACAAAGAGTTAAGGCTCCAGGAACTGCTGGAGGTGAACTCAAAGTTAGAGTATTAAGAAAAATTGAGGGGCAGCTAGGTGGCGCAGTGGATAGAGCACCAGCCCTGGATTCAGGAGGACCTGAGTTCAAATCCGGCCTCAGACACTTAATACTTACTGGTTGTGTGACCCTGGGCAAGTCACTTAACCCCAATTGCCTCACAAAAAAAGAAAAAGAAAAATTGAGAAGAGATGGCTGCAGACATGGAAGGTCAAAGTCAGACTTGTGAGGCCAGGAAGAAGAGGACAATGGCTTCCTTCCAGTTGAAGGTAGGGCTGTTTATCAGAAGTGCCCAAGACTATGGAGATCCAAGTCTGGTCCGGGTGTCAGCAGCAGGGTTCACCTGGTTGCCCAAAGCAATGCCTAACTATGAAGAATTTCACTTGTATTATCATGACTCTAGTGCAAGCCAAAATAAGCACATTTCCCTAAATAATCTCAGGCAGTCATTTAATTTAAAAGTAGCTTTTATAGTGGGATACATTAATCTGGCTTTCAAAGATCTGGAATTTGAATTTATCTATCATCTATCTATCTACCTATCTATCAATCAATCTATTTATCTATCCATTTATTTATTTTTTATTCATCCATTTATTTGTTTATTTGTTTGTTTATATTTACTCTTACTCCTGGCCTATAAAGAACCAGAATCTTTGTTTTTGGACACCTCTTCCAAACCTTTTTCAAGACCACATACGTTCAAAGTCTTCTCCAAAGACAGCCATATGGTAAAGTGGATGGAAAGATAAGCAACAGTAAATAAATGGGGAAAATTAAGTGGACTACATAAAATAACCTTTTACCCATAGCACTCCAACTCCACACCTGTTATTTCTTACCTGATTTACTTGGGTGGCACAATCACTGGACAAAGAAGAACCCTCACTTAATACATTCATCCCCAATAATCCATATTTCTCTTTCCCTCTGTAGTTAAGCTCCTTGAGAAGGCTATCCACAACAGAAGCAGCTCCTGACATCTTCATTCATCTGAAACTGCTCTCTCCAAAGTTACCAATGATCTCTCTTTTTAAAAAAAAATACACCTTTTTTTTTTTTTTTTGGTGAGGCAATTGGGGTTAAGTGACTTGCCAGGGTCACACAGCTAGTAAGTGTCAAGTGCCTGAGTCCGGATTTGAACTCAGGTACTCCTGAATCCAGGGCCAGTGCTCTATCCACTGAGCCACCTAGCTGCCCCCAATGATCTCTTAATTGCTGAATCTAAGGGCTTTTTTTTTCAATCTTCATCCTTGTTGACTTCTCTGAAGTCTTTTGACACTGGATCATCCCCTTTCTCTTTGACACTCTCCTTTCTAAGTTTCTATGAGTGTACTCTGTTCTGGTTCTCCTACTCCCTATGTGACCACTCCTTGATTTCCTTTATTGGATCTTCACTAACTGTGGGGATTCCCCAAAGCTCTGTCCTGGCCTCTCTCCCTCTATGCTATTTCCCTTGATTATCTCATCAGCTCCTGTGGTTCAATTATCATCTTTATGCTAATAATTCCCAAATCTACTTACTTAGCCTAAGCCTGTCTCCTGACCTCTAGGTTCATATCTCTATCCTGAACTGGATGTCCCAAAGACATCCTAAACTCAACATGCCCCAAACTTAACTCATTATCTTTCCCCAAAACCCTCCCTCCCATCTTCCTAATTCCTCTGCTATTGTTTCATTTACTACTACTACTACTACTACTACTACTACTACTACTACTACTACTACTACTACTACTACTACTACTACTACTACTACTACTACTTCTTCTTCTTCTTCTTCTTCTTCTTCTTCTTCTTCGGCAGTGGGGGTTAAGTGACTTGCCCAGGGTCACACAGCTAGTAAGTGTCAAGTGTCTGAGGTCACATTTGAACTCAGGTCCTCCTGAATCCAGGGCTGGTGTTTTATCCACTGCGTCACTTAGTTGCCCCCACTCCAATACTGTTAAGGGGGCACTTTTATCCTCCCAGTCACTCAGGTTTGAAACCTAGGCATCATTCTGGACTCTTCACTCTCTCTCACCTCCCATACCTAATCTGTTGCCAAGTTCTAGCATTTCTTCCTTTCTAACATCTCTCATATATGCCTCCTCTCCTCTGATGCTGCCACCACCACAGTATAGGGACTAACCTGAAATAACCTGCTAGTTTGAGGCTCAACCTCAAATCTCTCTCACTCCAGTTTATACTCTTAGCTGTCAGACTGGTTTTCCTAAGGTGCAGCTATGTCCATGTAATCCCCAGCCATTTGTTAAATTCTAGAGACTTCTTATGACCTCCAGGATCAAATATTCGATCCTCTTTTTGGCATTCAAAGCCCTTCATAACTTGAGCCCTTCTACCTTTCCAGTCTTCTGACATATTACTCAAACCTGTGGGTAAATTAGGGGATGTCTATCCCAAGCATGTGAAGATTGCCCCTAGCAAGATGGGCACATGAGAAAAATTCGATTTGATAGCCATAAAGATAGCCAAAGCAGGCACTGTGTGTGAAGCATTTACAGCTTGATCAGATGTGGAAGATGCCAAGGTTATCCACTGTATCTTAGGCCATCAACAATCATCCTGACTTTTGTCTTGCCATTGAACTTCAATGACTCTAGGAGAGAGAGGGAGACTGATAACTTTGTGCAACTTTGTCTCACAAATCTAATTCACAAACAAGTCAAGACATCACCTTCTGATGTCATCGATCCTCTGCGAAAAGGGAGGACAAACGGCAACTAGGCACTCTTTGATCTACTGACACTGTCCCCCTTTGCTGTTCCTTCCACAAGACACTCCATCTCCAAATTCCAGGCATGTTCACTTGATTGTTTACCATGCCTGGATTTTTTCGCTTGGCAGAGATGCCAAGTCCCAGCTAAAATCTCACCTTCTACAAGAAGTCTTTCCCAATCCCTTTTGATGCTAGCACCTTCCCTGGGTTGATTATCTACAATTTATCCTGTACATATCTTGTTTATACATAGTTGTTTACATGTTGTCTTCCCTCATTAGATTGAGAGTTCCTTGAGATTAGGAGGCTCTTTTGCCTCTCTTTGCAACTCCATGGATTAGCCCAGAGCATGGCATATAATAGGTACTTACTAAATGTTTATTGACTGACTGAATGAATCTTTAATCCTCCAATGCCTAACACAGTGCCTTTCATTTATTTAATAAATTCTTGTTGAATTAATATCTGTAATAATAATAGCATTTATCTAGAGCTTTAAATTTATAAACTCTTTACCTGCTAATCTCATTTGGTCCTCATAGCAACCCTGTGAAGTTGACACTATCATTAGCTCCAGGTGTTTATGATGTTTTTGTCTGGAAGAGCAATTTGGTCAGTGTGGGGAAGTTCTGGTAGGGAAACTCCACTAATGAGACCTAGACAATGGCCTTTAATTTATAGTCTTAGAGAATTTCCTGGGTGACTGGGTCAGATTAAATGACTTATCCATAATTATACAGTCCTGTATGTCATAGTCATGACAGAAGTCAAAGGCAGGACTTGTTTTTTCAAGTTCCCAGTCTGGCCTTTTCTCTTCATTCCATATTGCTTGCTCCAGCTTACAAAATTAAATACTAATGCAAATCAATGCACATAAAGGCATGTAAAAAAACCCCAGAGAGTTCTATGCCATTTGATCATTTCTTAATTTTAACTGCTCTCTAATCTTTGCTTTTATTTCTTTATGCCCACAACAGAAGCTCCTGCTACTTCCACTTTTTAGTCAACTCTTACTTCAAGTACAGCCTCAGTCAGGGGTTCTTTATTCCCTTTTTTTGTACCGTGGACATATTTGCCAGTCTGGTGAAGTTTGTGGATTCCTTCTCCGAATAAGGTTTTAAAATATAAAATAAAATGCATGGGATTCTAAAATAAACCAATTATGTTGAAATATAGCTATCAAATTATTTTTAATCAAGTTTATGGACACCTTCCACCTCCACCTCACCCCACCCCCACCATTAAGAATACATGGTCTCATGAGCAGAACCAGAAGAACATTATACACAGTATCATCAACATTGAGTGTTGACCTACTGTGATGGACTATATTCTTCTCACCAATGCAATGGTACAGAAGAGTTCCAGGGAACTCATGATAGAAGAGGATCTCCAAATCCAAGAAAAAAAAAAAAAGAAAGAAAGAACTGTGGAGTATAGATGCTGATTGCACCATATTATTTCTTTTGTTTTGGGTGCTGTTGTTTTTTTTTTTCTATTTTGAGGTTTTGCATCACTGCTCTGATTTTTTCTCTTGTAACAGGATTAATGCAGAAATAGGATTAATGTTATTATGTGTATATATATGTGTGTGTATATATATATATCTATATGTATACGTATAGAGATATATAGATATAACCTATACCAGATTACCTGCTGTCTAGGGGAGGGGGGAGGGAGGGGAGGGAGGGAGAAAAATCTGAAATTGTAAAGCATGTATAAACAAAAGTTGAGAACTATCTTTACATGTAATGGAAAAAATAAAATATCTCATTAAAAAAAAAAAGAATACATGGTCTCAGGGGCAGCTAGGTGGTGCAGTGGATAGAGCACCGGCCCTGGAGTCAGGAGTACCTGAGTTCAAATCCAGCCTCAGACACTTAACACACACTTAATAGCTGTGTGACCCTGGGCAAGTCACTTAACCCCAATTGCCTCACTAAAAAAAAAAAAGAATACATGGTCTTTACATTACTATTCCAGAGTGAGTAGGAAATCTCAAGGTGGGCTACACTCTCAGTCTCCAGACTTTCCCTCCTCTCTTGGGAAAGTCTTATCTTTCTCCAATAGGAGACACTTGGAAGGGATGCCCTGGGTATTCCTGTGCCCATGATTGTGAAGGGCATCATGCTGTGTTGGTTAGCTGGTTTTTGTTTTTTTCTTGTCATGGGAGAAAATCCCAGTACTCTCACAAATTAATTTTTTAAAGGGGAACGGAAGAATCATTCCATACTCTACCAAATTACTCACTGCAGCAAAGCTATTAAAGGGCAATGCCAGTACAACCTGATTCAAAAAACAAAAATAAAACAACAAATTAACAATTTGACTTGTAATTGTCATTTAAAATTTAGACAAAATCCCTTGACATTCTAATATGTATGTAATATGTAATCAGTCTACAGATTTATTACTCTTATATATGCCTCACTTAAATCCAATTCACTCATGAGTCAAGACATCACCTTGATGATGTCATTGGTCCTCTTTGAGAATGAAGAACAACAAACAACAATAGTAGTTTAAAAGAAAAAACTTACTTTACATTTATATGAACACTTGAATAATTAACTTTCAAACTTTATTGTTAAAAAATGAATGGGGGCAGCTAGGTGGTGAAGTGGATAAAGCACCAGCCCTGGATTCAGGAGGACCTGAGTTCAAATCTGACCTCAGACACTTGACACTTACTAGCTGTGTGACCCTGGGCAACCCTCATTGCCCCACAAAAACAAAATGAATTCATGGTCTATAAAAGGACACTTACATTCCCATCAAAATATATTTTGGAAAAAATAAAAGACCTTCAAAAAGTGTCTTTCATTTGAACTTATGAGAAAAGAAGTGAACAGAAACATTTTTAATGCCAAAAGCAATATACACCATGAGAACAAAACAAAATAAAACTCAACAACTTTATAATTATGATGACCAAGTTTAACCCATAAGAAGGGAGGAGGAAATGTACCTCTGTCTCTTCTTTGCCAAGATGGAGGACTATTCAGGTAAAACACTAAATATATCCGACTGAAATGTGTAATTATTTTTGGTTAACTGCTTTTCTGCACTTTCTTTTTATCCTTTCTTAAAAGGAAAATCTCTCTGGGGAGGGGCAGGCCAGAAATATATTTGGAAATGAAAATGATGTAAAAACAAAAAACAGCAATACATCTTTAAAATAATATTTGATTTTTAAGACAATACTGTGGTAGTATCACAAGAAAAGGAAGAGGATATAAAGTAACCCTAAGACTCCAAAATTCTGGACACAGCCGAGGAGTCTCTCCTAATTACAACAAACCTAGGGCAGCCAGTGGAGTTGTTTTTGATGTGAGTGAGACACTATGTAGTTCTCTTCATCTAGTTATCTTTACTTTCAATTGTGCTGACTCGAAGATGCCTTATCTCTCTTACCTTTATGCTTCCCAAGCAAGGCTGAAGAAGGCACTGCTCCCATGTGCCTGGCTGGCTACTAGGTGCATGCTTGCTTCTTTTGACCTTTGCAACTTTCTTTGCTATGGGAGACACAACTTTAGGATTTCCATATTTCAGTTTCCTTTTCAACTGGTCATCCAGAATGCCCTTCAAAGTGAAAGAAGACTTTTTAAAAACTGGAACATCAAAAGAACTGCTGGTGAGTGAGATACTAATGACTATTAACTTTAATAATTGGCTTTTACTACTGAGCTCCACCAAAATTCATAAAACATGGTCAAGAGTGATGGTGAGTGCAAGGAAAACTAACCATTGAACAAATGCTAATAATTGAGTTCCAATACACCTGAGGTTAAGAATTTTCTGCTCCCCAGTTGTGAGATGTCATAGCCAATTTTCTCTTCAGAACTTTAGTATCAGCTCCCAGATCTCCACAAGCTTAATTTGAAAGAATGAAGAAGGGGGAGTTTCCAGGAACCCATGAAAACCAAAGGAAATCATGCAAGCCCAGTCAGTGGCAAACTGGGGTGAGGCTCTATAGCCAAGATAAGAAGCTAGCCTGCTGGGCGCCAACCTCGGACCCCTGCTTTCTCCCTTGAAGTCACTGGCCTAACACTGCAGAAGGAGAACATCAAAAGATCCCTACCCTGGTATTTTTTGATGGCCAATGGGTCATGCCCAGTAGAGGCTGGGAAATGCAGGCTAGGATATTCCCTCTACACCTGAAAAACTGCACCTATCTTTTAAGGCTCTACATTTTGACCAAAGGATTGTTCCTTTTGGACGATGGCTCTTAACATGGGGGTCTATGGACTTTTTAAAAAAGGTGTTTTATGAAAAAAAAAATTGGATCTCAACATAAATGACTTCTTTTGTAATCCCGTGTATGTTATTTTTGCATTTAAAAATATTATGCTGAAAAGGGGTCTAAGCTTCACTTGACTACCCAAAAGGGTCCATGAAACAAACGAAAAAGTTGAGACCCCCACACACACCCCCTCCTCTTCCCATTCCCTATCCTTTCTCCACAAAAACAAAACAAAATTTAAAAACCTCTTTCCATATGAATTGGAGAAATGACTCCTTCCATCAGGAAGTCTGGTGGGGATGTCAGAAAACCTCCCGCAAATAGCTCCCAATTACCTTGGTGCTAGACTCTGATCTTCCGAAGCGTCAAACTACCTTCAACCTTAAGCCCCGCAGCGCCTCCTGAAGGCAGCGAGGAAGAGGTGCGACTAAAGCTAAACAGAAAAGCCACAACTTCTCTTTTACCTTCTAAGCTTTACGATCAAACTATGAAGAAAACCTCGAGTTTCCCCTGCACCATCCCCCACCCTCAGCCTTTATTCCTCCCTCTCTTGCACAAAAAAAGGGAGGGGAAAGCTATACTTCGTGCTTTTATGTTATAATAAGTAACTACAGGCGGAGGGAGAAGACTACGCTGACTATAGAGTTATCAGAAAGCCTGGGATTACACTGCCACCTGCTGGGAGTTTCCCCGATCCTCAGGCTTGTTCTTCCTCCTCTCCTCCCCCCCCTCCTGGTGCTTACCTGAAATGGGAAATGGAGGCAGTTGAAAGCCCCTTCTTTGTCTTTCTTTCGTTATTTTTTCCTTCCTTCCTTCCTTCCCTTCCTTCCTTCCTTTTTTCCTTCTTCGTCTGTTTTCTTTCTTTCTCTTCCTTCCCTCTCTCTTTCTGTCTATCATTCCTTCTTTGCAACTATGAGCCCAGTTTATGAAAAGCAGGACGAAACATCTGATGTTCCTTACTAGATCTTCTGGGTTGTTTTCTGGTCTAATCCTTCTATTTTGCTGAAGATTCTTTGGAAGAAGTGTAACTGACTTGCCCAAAGCGATTACATGTTTAGATATCCTGTGGCTGCTGTGAAAATTCCCATAATCTTAATGCAGGGGGTGGGGGGAGGGAGGGTTGAGAGACTGTGAGATCTCAGTCACTGACTGAGAGGAAAGTTGGAGAGAAATGGTCACTTACCACAAGTTGAGGGAAGGAGACAAAGGGAGGGAGTTAGAGTCAAGGGTCTAGAAACCACTCTAGGATAGTCTATCCGGCTCCTTGACAAAGGAAAAGAAAATTCTGGATCTCCTTAGGATAAGGGGGGGAGGGGGGGAGAGAATCACAGCATTTAAAATGCCAACAAACTCAACAGATAAAGGTTTTCCTGAATAGATATGCCTCGAGCCAGAGCTCTGGAGAATGGTAGGTGTGGATCTGCTATTTAGGAAGGAAAATTGGTATTAGGAACCAAGAAAAGTCATTATGGGCAGAGGAGAGGGCCAGAACAGTTCACACCACATCCACCATCGAGGTCTTCATCCCTGAACCTCACCTGCCCTTCTACAGGAGGCCCAAGTTTCTGAATCAGACATTTACTTTCCAAGTGAGTCAGCTTGTAGGGGCTTAACTGAGAACATGGCATCTAATGCTCAGGAGGAAAGGTCATGCCTACAGATACTATGAAGGAAAAGTAAGATCTCTAGCCCTTCTGAGTTGATTGTTAAAAGAGAGCAGTTCAATCGAGCCAGATGGTGTACTTTAATTAAGGAAAGGTACAGCCATATTATTTGGCTGGCCTACAAACCAAATGGAAGCAGAAAGATGAAAAGGAAGATTTGAGACTGAAAACATGCTTCCAAACAAAGCCAATCTTTTTATTTCTAAGTAAATTGCCACAGAATCATAGGCATGCTCAGAAAATGCTTTTGTATTTTGATGATTTAACTGTTTGCTTTCCCCATGCAATGTGTGCACACACACACACATCAGTTAAGTGATACAGTAGTTAGAATATCAGACCTGGAATCAGGAAGACCTGAGTTCAAATCCTTTCTTAGTCACTTCCTGGCTGTGTGACCTTGGGCAAGTCACTTAATCCTGTTTGCCTCAGTTTTCCCATCTGTAAAATGAGATGGAAATGGCAAACCACTCTAGTATTTTTCCCAAGAAAAATTCAAATGGAGTCACAAAGAGTGGGATGTGACTAATCAACTGAATAACAATTACATATGTATGTATTTTTATGTCTATAAAACATGTATATAAAACAGGGATCAACATTGGGGGAGGGATAAAAGGGTAGGAGGAGGCTGAGGTTGAGGGGAAGCCAATAACCACTCTGTTACATCTCACTTAAGAGTCGGAAAACCTGGGTTCCAATCCTAGCCCTGCCACTTGTACGATAGTAGGTATCTTTCTGTGACTCAGTTTCCTCAAATGTAAAATGATAGGATTAGCTGGATGTGGTAGGCATGCCTGTAGTCCCTGTTACTGGGGAGACTGCAGCTGTCAGGTATCTTGAACTCTGGAGTTCTGAGCTGCAACAGGGCTGTAGTCAATCTGGTGTCCACACAAAATTCCTCACCAATATGGTGAACCCTTGGGATCAGGGAACCATTAGACTGCCTAAAAACAAACCTAGGTCAGAAACAGAACAGGACAAAGCTTTCGTGCTGATCAGCAGTGGGGTCAGGCTGTAGGTGGCCCCAGAACTTTCAGCTTGAGAGAGATAAGGGTCCCAGTTTCAATAAAATAAAATAAAACAAAATGAAGAGGTTGAACTAGTAGCCTTTTGATGATTTAATCTTGTGACCTACAAAGTGTTCAGCAAACTGACCCCACATTTTACCAACAGTCACAGAAGTTGGGACTGCAGGATTAGAGTTGGTCTATATAAATCCAGTCAATCTAAAGAAACAACTTCAGATTTCACAACGAACTCTGCAAAAACAAATAATGATAACTCATATTTATAAGCCTTCAAATGGTCCTTCACAACAACCCACTCCTCCTTGTATTTTAGTCCCATTTTGCAGTCAAAGAAACAGTCTCAAAGGAAATTGACTAGCAGCACAGTTACACAGCTGTTAAATGACAAAGTGAGACTTAAACACAGGGTCTAGGGTGCCACTTGAGCACTATACTTCTTCTTGCAAAAAAAAATTTTTAAAAGGGGTGTTCTTCAAAATTCTGTCCAAGGAATATGCCCCCCCCATACCAAGAAAGAAGGAAAGAAAGAAAGAAGGAAGGAAGGAAGGAAAGAAAGAAAGAAAGAAAGAAAGAAAGAAAGAAAGAAAGAAAGAAAGAAAGAAAGAAAGAAAGAAAGAAAGAAAGAAAGAAAGAAGTAAAGAAAGAAAGGAAGAAGGAAGGAAGGCAGGAAGGAAGGAAGGAGGGAGAGAGGGAGGGAGGGACAAAGGAAGGAAGGAAGGAAGGAAGGAAGGAAGGAAGGAAGGAAGGAAGGAAGGAAGGAAGGAAGTTCATGGAATTATGTGTCTTTCTAATACCTAGTAAAAAGCCCTGCTCCCAAAAGTTATAAATTTTTTCTCTTGACTAAAATGGTTTAGGAAATATATGTCATCTTGATTTTTTTTGGAATCCAGATAACTAACCTTTCTCTTCTTTGCTCCTACAAGCAGTTGTATCATTATTGTTATTTCTCTTGTAAAATATTCCCTAGTTTCAGTCTGCATCTTTTTCTTTTTTTCATTCTCAGTACTGTGAACACACCTAGCTCTGCCCAGGGAATTCCCAGTCATAGCAAAGGAATTGAGCCCTTATCCTTTACAAGTTTTTCTTTCCCACAGATGATATAGATTATCACAATGTGGAATAACACTCTAAGTGTCATAGCAGACTTGTAAGTGACTACAGTCCTGGATTTTAAATAGCCCCTAATCTGTTGCTTAGACACTTAATACTTGTCACTGATTCCACTAATCATCAATAAATTGAAATTATTTAAGTGCCCCACAACAAGAGATTGTATGTTTGCACAACAGTAGTGGTGGCTCCTGCATTGTTTCTCACTGTTTGCTTTAGTTGAGTTGGAAGAGAATTTATCAACTATCACTTGCATAAAACCTATTATTGTTATACTTCAGACACAAAGTGTTAAGATAGCATACTGGTGATGCTGAAGGTTCTGAGATAACAAGTGAATAATTAGAAAAGGCTCCTTTTATAGGAGGGAAAACTAAGCCAAGGATTTTTCAGTCCATTGGCAGCTTTAGCTGCAAGCCTATCCCCTCCCCAACCCACTCCCAGTCCCCCAAGAATAAAATGCCTAAATTTCCTGATTACCAAGAAAATGCTGAAGAGATATGCTCTAACATCTACATAAGGATGATCTTATTGCTTGGGAGTCCTGAGAAAGTTAGGCATGACCTGAATTCTGTTTTCTTCATGATGATTGTGTGTGTGGTCATGGGGATTGTCAGTGGAAGGTTTAAGAATCATTTCTCAACAGGGAAAGCTCGGTTTGTGTAATGTAACTGAGAGCAATTTGAAGACAAGATTTGTGAGGAAAGAATTTTGCTGCAGAACAAACTGCATCTAGTTAATGTGGTCTTTATCCACTGCTGGTTAATGATAAAAAATGCAAAAAAAGACCATCATATTTACATCTCCTGCTTTCTGGAATACACGAGCTACCTGTACTCCTTCTTCTGTAAACTAATCCATTACCTCTTGACCTAGAAGTCCAAGAAAAAGTTAATATGTATGCAACTGTCATAATAAGATCTGGACTTTATATGAATATTATTTTCTTTGTAGGAGCCTGAGAGTCCTTTACCATCTTAATTTCAGCATCTGCAAATAATCTATGGAAGATATTTCATATTCATTACTTATAGGGGAGTCCTTAGGGTCATTTTGCCCAATGTGCCATAGCTAGCTAATGGATATGACCCAAAGCTCCTCTGCCTTCTAAATCATATAACTCTTCTGATTAAAAAAAATAAAAGAGGGGGGGCAGCTAGATGGCGCAGTGGATAAAGCACCGGCCCTGGATTCAGGAGGACCTGAGTTCAAATCCGGCCTCAGACACTTGACACTTACTAGTTGTGTGACCCTGGGCAAGTGACTTAACCCTCATTCCCCCGCCAAAAACAAAAAAGACGGGAGGAGCAAGAAAAGGGAAAGGAGGATAGGTACGCTCCCTGAGATGGAGAGCTGTGGGGTTTGGAAAATTGTACAGAATGAGTGTCTATTAAGGAAAACTACCCCAAAGCTAACAAAAGATAATTCAAATGATTTACAAGAGAATTGTACACATGTCCCTTTGTTCTGCCCTCCCACCCCACAGTAAAAGTTGTTTAATATAAGTAGCACTAACTTAGTATTTCTCACTCAAACTAAGGAAAAATATTTGACTGTCTAAATAATAATTTGGGCCAAGTGGCCAGGGAGAGTGAGCTCTTGACTTGGTTTAAAGTCAGCCTTAAAGAATTAATGCAGAAGGGGCAGCTAGGTGGCGCAGTGGATAAAGCATTGGCCCTGGATTCAGGAGTACCTGAGTTCAAATTTGGCCTCAGACACTTGACTAGCTGTGTGACCCTGGGCAAGTCACTTAACCCCCATTGCCCTGCAAAAGAAGAAGAAGAAGAAGAAGAAGAAGAAGAAGAAGAAGAAGAAGAAGAAGAAGAAGAAGAAGAAGAAGAAGAAGAAGAAGAATTAATGCAGAAGCAGCCTATTTGGATGTCTTCAGGTAAAATGTAGGAAAGAAAGTAAGAATTTGGCATGTAGATCCCTTCAAAATGGAAGATCTTAAACAACAATAACTATATATTTCACTTGGAGGTTTTTCCTCCTTTCCCTAATCAGACTTAGTGATGTTGTGGTAAGTTGAGGGAAGTCTCTTTGACCTCCTTTTCTTTTCTATTCCATGTACATATGTAAACATATAAAGAATTTAAAGGCAAAAATATGTAAAGAATACATGCAAAATACATACAAGGTAGTTTAGGAAGGAGGTTCCCTAGCAAACATCAGGATCAAGAAAGGTCTTATTAAAGGTACTGCTTATGAGGAAAAACAATTCTAAAATACTTTAGATCTCTTAGCAATGATAAATCATGAGTACAGAAAATTGGAGGTGAAACACACTGCCCCATCTTGCCAGATAGGTGATAGAACTAAAATGAAGAATGAGTGAGATGTTTTTGGCCAATGCAGGAGGTTTTTTTGGACTGGATTATGGATGTTTGTCATGAAGGGTTTTTTTTTTTTTAATTGTTCAATGGGGGCAGTGGAAATGAGAGATAATAAAGGCTTTATTGTTTTGGGGGGGGGGTTTTAGTAAAGAAAAGGTAGTACTCGAGCTGAGCTGACACAAGCTAGGAATTCTAAGAGAAGAAGTAAGAAGAGAATGCATTCTAGGCATTAGGAATGGCTTGTGCAAAGATGAAGAGAGGGGAAATGGAGTGTCCTATACAGCAAGAAGGCCAATTTGGCTGGACCATAGAGTGTAGGAAAGGGAGTCATATTTAATGAAGCTGGAAAAGTAAGTTGGTACTCAGTTGTGAAAAGCAAAAGTGAACCACTATAGTTTGTCAAGTAGAAGTAAGAAAAGGTCAGATTGTGCTTAAGGAAAATGACTTTGGTAGCTGTTTAGAGGGTGGGTTGGAGAGATTAGAGATCTGAGGCAGGGGGACCCACTGGAAGACCATTGCAATCATTCTAGGAGAGAGGTATGAGGGTCTGAACTAAGACGGTGGCTGTGTGAGTGGTAAGAAGGGTCAGATTTGAGAGATGTAGAGGTAGATGTGACAAGATTTAGCAACCAATTGGGTGTGAGGGATGCGAAACAGTGAGAAAGAAAACACCAAATTTAAGAGCCTGGAAATGTAGTAGTGTCCTTGACAGAAATAGAGGAGTTCAAAACTGGGAAGGTTTAGTCAGAGGATCGATAATGGGTTGTTTTGGAGTTGTTGAGTTTGAGATGCTTATGGGACATCCAGTTTATTATAGTCAAACAATCTACTAGCTTTTCTATGAATTCAACATGTTACCTTCCACCTCTAAGATATTGCACTCCTATCTCCACTCTGTGTTTTAGAATTCCTTGATTGGGGCAGCTAGATGGCACAGTGGTTAAAGCACCGGCCCTGGATTCAGGAGTACCTGAGTTCAAATCCGGCCTCAGACACTTGAAACTTACTAGCTGTGTGACTCTGGGCAAGTCACTTAACCTCCATTGCATGCAAAAAAAAAAAAAAAAAGAATCCCTTGATTGTTTCAAGGCATAGAAAGCCATCTCCTACGATAAACCTTTTTTAAACTTTTTCAAGTGGTTAGTTTTTTATATTTATCTGAATATATGTTCTTCCCTCCCCTAGAATGGAAACTCCTCAAGAGCAGGGATTATCTCATTTTTGTATTTAGCTCGAGTTCTTTGCACGGTATCTTTCTAAAAGTGTGTTGACTCTTGGTGGAGTTGTGAACTGATTCAACCATTCTGGAGAACAATTTGGAACTATGCCCAAAGAGCAATACACTGTGCATACCCTTTCATCCAGCAATACCACTACTAGGTCTGTATCCCAAAGAGATTATAAAAAAGGGAAAAGGACCTACATGTACAAAAATATTTATAGTAGCTCTGGCAATGAATTGGAAATGGAGGAGATGCTCATTAGTTGGGGAATAATTAAACAAGTTGTGGTATATGAATGTAATGGAATACTATTGTGCTATAAGAAATGATGAGCAGGCTGATTTCAGAAAAACCTGGAAAGACATAAATGAACTGATGAAAAGTTAAGTGAGTAGAACCAGGAGATCACTGTATACAGTAACAACAATATTGTGCAATGATCGACTATGTTTGACTTGGCTCTTCTCAGCAATACAACAATTTCAAAAGATAATTTCAAAAGACTCATGATGGAAATTATCATCTACATCCAGAGAAAGAGCTAATGGAGTATGAATACACATTAAAGCATACTATTTTCACTTTATTTATTTCATGTTTTTTTCCTTTTGTTCTGTTTCTTCTTTCACAACATGACTAATATGGAAATATGTTGTACATGATTGTACATATATAACATATCAAATTGCATCCCATCTTAGGGAGAAGGAAGGGAGCGAGAAAATTTGGAATTCAAAATTGTATTAAAGATAAATGCTAAAATTGTCTTTATATGTAATTGGAAAAATAAAATACTATGTAAAAGAAAACAATTAAAATGTGTTGAATCACTTTAATGATGGAAGACTTTATCTAGTTAGCCCCTCATTTACAAATAAAGAAAGTGAGGTACTGAGAGGTCAATGACTTATTTAAGATCATATAAGTAGCAAGTAGCAAAGCCAGGAGTCAAACTTGAGTTTTATAATTCCAAACCTAGAAGGCTACCTGTACTGATCATAGCAGTAGTAATGAATAATATTTATGTAGCTCTGTAAAGTTTGCAAAATGTTTTATGTATTATTTCATTCAGTCCTTAAAACAACTCTGTGAGGTAGGGTGCTGTTATTATCCAAATGTTATAGGTGATGAAACTGAAGTTCATAGTGACTTGTCGGGGCAGCTAGATGGCCTAGTGGATAGAACACCGGCCCTGGAGTCAGGAGGTCCTGCGTTCAAATCCGGCCTCAGACACTTAACACTTACTAGCTGTGAGACCCTAGGCAAGTCACTTAACCCCAATTGCCTCACCAAACCAAACCAAACAAAAAAACCATAGTGACTTGTCCAGGGTCAGACAGCTCCTTCGAGTCAGGAAGTGAACTGAGATCCTTCATAGTAAGTACTGTTTATGTTTCCCCATCTTATATTACCATTTGAAAGAATCAAGCTAGTGGGCCTATACCCAAAAGAGAACAAAGAAATCTAAGATCCTCAGATCTGGAAGGTAGTTGCTATTGTAATCCCCAATTTGAGGAAACGGGGGTTCTGAGAGGTTTTCTGACATTGACCAAAAGAACGTAGCTAATAAATGTCTGAAGTGCTGGCATTCAAACTCTGGTCTTTCTGACTCCAAATCCAGTACAAATACAGCAGGCAGTATTTATACCCCCTTTCCCTTCCCTCACCCCCACCCGGCTTTTGTTTTTGTTTTTTCCTGGTCCAGAACTATGATTTCACCGCGTAGTAGTAAAAATCAGCCAGTGAGGCCATTCCGGACACTCAAGCAGATCAGTAACTGTTCTGAAATTTATGGTCTTATGACTCGCCTGGGGCACCAAAAGGTTAAGTGACTTGTCAAGGGTCATTCAGATGATAAGTGTTAAGAAGTAAGACTTGAACCCACGTCTTGGTAACTTTCTGAGACTATCGATCAAGCCACGCTGCCCCCGGACACAGTTAAGGCTGTGATTAACTTTAAAAGGTTTGGGATTTGGAGGGTTTTTTAAGGTAAATATTTCCAAGCCCGGCTTCACTTAAATATGTCACATAGCAAATTCCTCTAACGGGGATTTGGAGACATATTGAATTTGGAGACAAACTTTAACAGGAGGGAGACAGAAGGATGGCCCGATCTGTGAGATCCTGACTCCAGAATAGGTGGAGGACGAGGGGAGGAGTCCAAAGCGGTCCGAACCGCAGCCTACGGCTTTTCCCAACCTACTTCGGTATCACGGAGAGGTCTTCTAGCGCCACACCTGGCCAGGCTGAGCATGCGCCCAATGTCCCGACCTTTCCCTACCACCACCACCAGCACCACCCCTCCCTTTCTTCCAAAGCGCGCGCCTCCAAAGAGGTTCCTGCAAAAAGATCCCAAACTGCTCCACTTGGGAGCAGAAGGTATGCGGGGATTGGGAACGGGAGCCGAGGCGTTTCGAAAATTCCGCCGTCCTTTGAAAAATAAACTGGACCAGCTCAGTGTTCCATCGTCTCTAAAGCATCCTCCAGGTGGCAGCTCCATACTCGCTCCAGATCCCGAGGCCACCTCGGTGCGGGTGGCCTTCCTCTATTCCAAGGGGGAAAGAGTTTATGGCCCCGTGTCGGAAACGTGGGGCAGTTTACCTTGCCCTGGGGGCCATAATTTCTTTGCATTTCCTGTGGCCTGGGAAATTTGCTGCCTGGGCTCAGCGGTAGCCAAGGGTTTTTGCATTTCACAGAGCTCGGTCCCTGAGCTCTACTCCTCTAGGGAAACCTGGGGAGTCGGGGATGGGGATGGGGGCAGGGAGGGAGGGAGGAGGTGGCACTAAGGAAGGGGAAGAACTTCTTGTAATCGCTTGCAGCGGGACAATGCCGACTTTTGAACCTCTAACCACTAAGCAAACAAACCTTGTGCTCTTGCTCCACTATCCAAACAGGGTTTATTGACAGGCGTTTCACGGCAACGCATAGCAACGGCTAGGGCCACAGAGGCAGCGAGCCCCCGTGGCCCTGCCCTGGGATCAACGGTGTGGGCGGGGCCCAGCCTGGGGAGGTCCTTACCACAGCCTGGCGCCCCAGGGACTGGCAGTTTGGGCTATATTGCCCTCTGGCCTTGCACTGCCAGCCTAGGATTGCCAGACAGTGGGCTTGAGGCAGCTTTCCATAGCGCTTTCATCCCTAACACACGTGGCCTAGGACTGGGCGAGGGAGCACAATTAAAAAGTGGATACTTTTTCCCCCTCGCAAGAGTATTCCTTCAATATGTTTTGCATGATTGCACACATATAACCTATATCAAAATGCTTGCCGTCGCAGGGAGTGGGGAAGCCGGGGAGGGAGAGGATTTGGAATTCAAAATTTTTAAAAAATGTTTAAAATAGTTTTTACATGTATTTTTAAAAAGTTATTTTTAAAAGTATTCCTTCACAATAAGCCCAACCAATGCTGCATTCAAACTACTAAAAGCCTTATTTTCTTTTTTTTTTTCTGTTGTTGGTGTTTTTGCGGGGCAATGGGGGTTAAGTGACTTGCCCAGGGTCACACAGCTAGTGCCAAGTGTCTGAGGTCGGATTTGAACTCAGGTACTCCTGAACCCTGGGCCAGCGCTTTAACCACTTCGCCATCTAGCTGGCCCCCTAAAAAACCTTATTTTCAACAGAGAGGGCCCATGAGGCAACCAACTCCAGGACCAAGGGAGCCGGTTTGAGCCGGGAATATCGTAATCTTGCATATCTCAATCTTACCTAAAATCTAGAAGCTATTTTAGAGACCACTTGGTCCAACTACCTTATTTTACAGATGAGAAAACTGGGATCCCAGAGTGGTTAAGTGATTTGCTTAGGGCTGATCTACTGAGGGTCTGTGGCAGGTTTCGAACCAAGGGTTTCTCATTCCAAAGTGCTGCACGCAAACCTTTACTACACCATAACCCCCGTTGGTTCCAGGCACGCACAGGCAAACCTTTTCTTCGCAATTGACAAAAGAACAAGAACCTACCCTATCTCTGGATATCCCTGGAACTGCTTCGACATTTCAGGCTTTAGTTTTGTTTGTTTCTCTTTCGTATTTCCTCGAGTCCATCTTGAAAAAAAAAAAAGTGGGGGATGCCAACCGTTCCCTGGGTCTACGACAGATTGCAGTCCAGGAGGCTGACTGAGACCAAGAAAGGGTTTAGGCGCGTTTCCCCTCGGCGGGCTAACGTAACCAGCCAGTCGCCCCCTCCCTCAGCCCCAGGGACTATCAGAATATGCAGCACAGAAGATTGCAGATTAGGGGTTTGAAATTCATCCAGCCGGGAATGCGGTTCCCCGTCTTCCCGCCCTGGAGGTGAAGTGCTGGGGCTGGGGCTACAGGGCTCTGCAGGCACCCTTTGGCAGCCCTTTACCCAAATCTGGCGCCTGTCTCTGCAAAGGGCTCAACTTCTCCAGCCGCGGAAGGGAGAGCCCAGAAAATAAACAGGGGTTGTTAAAGGCCTTTCCGATGCATACCTTTTAATTCATCGGAGAGAGGGAGGAAAGGAACATAAAAGGGACGAGATGGAAAAGAGAACTTCGAAAGTACCGGTAAGGCTGGGGACGACGATTTGTGGGAAACTTTACGTATTTAGCAGGATAAAGGTGGAAAATTTGCATTTCAATCGATGTTTTTCTTTCAGATAACTGGTTTGTGAGAGACCTGCTGGGAAGGGACCCGGGGGGTCGCCGATAAAAGGACCTGCCGAGTGGACTGGGCAGTTGGCTAAACTCGAGATCGGCCCAGGTTGGGTCGCTTTCCTCGGGCAGGGGTGGCCCCAGATAGCACCAAAGATCTGGAACAGAGCAGCTGATAATTCAAATGCATTTTGCCCCAAGACTCAGAGTTAGAAACAAATTCCTTGGGGGGCGGGGGAGAGGGGGGGTAGGAAAGCTATGCATGGCAGTGAGGGCACAGGATCTGCTCCCTAAAGCTGACCCTCCAGGAAAGTGTGAGACCGGTCATTTAATCCCCTTGATTCTTCCAGTTTTTAGCTCATGACTGGAGTAAAGATGTTTAATTTTTTTTTTAAAGATAACTCCAGATAAAATCTCAGGCAGATAAATAGGAGTCTGAAGTCTGGCAAGCTCATTTATCTCCCTTTTTTTTTTCTTTTTTAGAAAATATTCAAATGGGTTTCAGTGGGTTTTTTCCCCTTTCTCTGCCACCCCCTCCCCGCTCCCCCATTCCCTTCTACCATATCATTTCTCTTCCCCCTCCTCAATCCAGAATGACTTTAGAATATCATGGTAGGGCTCCCCTGTGTAAAAGAGCAACAACTCCAGAACAGCAATAACAACAAAGAAATCTCTAGGCCAGCCTCAAGTTTGTGAAAACGACAGGAAACCCAGGTTAGCTCTGGCATTTATGACACCGAATATACATTCAGCCTGGAGAGGTTAGGGTGACAGGCTTTCTAAACAATGTCCACTTCTCCAGGCTGTGTTTTCTTCCAAGGTCTGGAGCCTAAAATACCCGCTAAGGACCTTCCCCTCCCTGTATTGGTTTAGGGAGAGAATGAAGAGAACTGCCTCTAAGGTACAGTTTTCTTTCTCTGCTTTGGCTTCTGAGTCCAAATCTTCTGACCCAGGACAAATGGGCCTCCTTGTCCTTGAAAGGAGTGAAAGAAGTCACAAATGGCACCAAACACTTTCTGTCCACTGGATCTGCTCAGCTTCCAGTTGGGGTTAAAGCCTTTGGATTTTGGAAGCTGAAGGTGCTAAGGAGCAGAGAGAAAAAGCCAAAAGTGTGTCTATTCAGCTTTGCCAACACCATGCAGTCCTGGTGCCCAGCTTTTGCTTCCCCAGAATGGAAGTAGTCATGAAAAGTCAGATATCAGAGGTTAACTTCTATGGGATTCTCCAGCCCACATGTTCTGAGTCCCCCTTTCCCCTGGAAGGACAGACAAGTGGGTGTTACAATAGGGATGGTACTGGTCTCCCGGATAGGGCAGAAGCCAGTCCTTCCCAGTACTCCTTCCCACACCCAGCCTGGAACCACTCCAATCTTGTGGCTATCTCAGCAAGTGTGGGTCATTGTGTGATGGTAGGGGCCAACACTCCTCCAGCAGGCCCCAGAACTCCAGGAACTGAGCCTGGTGCTGAGCCTTGCAGGGAGGCCACCGGACTTAGTGGCTCTGGGCCGCTTCTCAAAGCACCAGGCTGGGGCTGTGACTGAGTTGGAGGTGGTGGCTGCTGCTGTTGCTGCTGCTGCAATTTCTTCTTATTAATTTTTCTTTCCTTGGCTCTTCGGTTTTGAAACCATATTTTAACCTAAAAATGGGGGAGGGAAGAGGGAGAGGGAAAGAGAAAAAAGGGAAGGGCAATGTAAGAATGAGAGGACCACAGCAGGGTCCCCAGAGCTGGTATCCCCCATGCACATGTTACACTGCCTAAAGTGAAGTAAGGTTCTGGAACTCCAAATTTACCCTCAGAAGATTTTTCCATTCCCAAGTTTCCTGGAAGTGTTTCCAATCCCAGGGGAGTCACAATGAAAAGGGTTTCTCCTCCTTTCCCAGACTCTTCTCATACTCCCGTGTCTCTCCGCCAAAGCAAATTTTTCATGACAAACGATTCAAAACTAGGAAAGGCATAAGGCTCATGCCTACTGAAGGACCAAGCCAGCCTCTGGGTGTATTTTAAAAGGTAATTTTAGGCCCCTCAAGGGAAAGTAGCTACACACAACTCCCATCCCAGAACTGGATCTTATGGAATGTGGGTTTGAGATTCTAAATGTGACCTTTTTGTGACCAGATAAGGCCAACTTTCCGCTTATTTGATTATACATGTATCTAAGCTTCAGTCTTTTACTAAACTGTAAGCATCTGGAGGGCAGGAGCTGTGTCTTTTTTTAATCATAAAAATATTTTATTATTTTTCAATTACATGTAAAGATAATTTTCAACATTTGTCTTCATAAGATTTTTAGTTCCAAATTTTTCTCCCTCCCTCCCTTCTTTCCCCCCTCCCCAAGACAGAAAGCAATCTGATATAGGTTATATCTGTACAATCACATTAAACATATTTTTGCAAGGAGCTGTGTCTTACACTTATTTGAAATTTTCCATCTGTGTCTAACACAATACTGAGTGTGTGTATATATGTGCACATACACACATGAACATATGAACATAGACATGTGCATGCATGTCACACACACATATATGGGTGTGTATGCAGTATACTCTCAATAAATTCTGCCTTCAATTCCTGATCAAATTGAGAATCTTCCTCCTCTGTTCCCCCTTCACATACAAAAACTTGTGATCAATAGAAAAGGAAGGTGGGGGTGGGGAGGGGTGGAGCAAGAAATACAAAGGCCAGAAGGAAACTTTGATCTTGTCCCCCTTTCTCATCCTGCTAGTCCCACCAAGTCGCCTGGGAGCCCCCAGAACTTGACTTTCTTATCTTGCCTCGGTCTCAGAGCCGCACCATCACTTCCGCTAAGAGAAAGGCACCCACCTGTCTCTCAGATAGTCCCAGTGTGGCAGCCAGCTCCGCTTTCCTCCGGATGGTGATATACCGGCTATAGTGAAACTCTTTCTCCAGCTCCAGCCGCTGGTGGTCAGTGTACACGACTCGGTATTTGTCTTTCGTTCTGGTTTTAACTGCAGAGGAAGGAGAAGTCAGGACAAGAAAACTAGGCCAGAGCCCATCAGTCACAGTATAATGACAAATCTCTTTAACCAGGAGGCCATTTCTCTTCCTCAACCGATGCGTGGGGCCCTCTTGGACAAGCCAGCTTAGAAGAATCTGACAAGGTGGCAGGAGAAGGCCTAAGGAGATCTAGTCCACAGGGGAGCTAAACCAACTCTCAAGAGGTGGTGGTCGGGTTTTTTTTTTTTAATTAAAAAAGTGAAGTTAAACCAAAACTACTCATATGCAAAGGAAAAATAGTTCCCACCCTCTGGGGAATTGGGGACAAGGGAGAACAAAAGAAGATATTTCTCTCCACTGAAACCCGGTGATGTTGAGATTTTTCAACCAAACAAAAAAAGGTGTAAACAAATTTTAGGAAATGTCACTATTAACAACACTGTAGAATTCAGGAAAAGAACTCCTCCCAGGCCTGGTGAAACTGGGTTTCGTTTTGTTTTTATTGAGGTTGCCTACTTTAATAAATGGGAGGTTGGTGTGCATAAGAAGAAAGAAAAAGTCCCTTAATGAACCTTCCTCCAGGTTGCACCCTTAGAACTGACCCCTACTAGCCAGAAAACATCCTAATGCTCTAATATTTAGCCTGACTTTCCAGAAACGAATCAACTTAATAGCAACTAAAACTAGATATCCTGATATAAGAACTCCCAATGGGACATTTTTACTCCAAGCAGATTTTTGGCCCAGCTTATCGGCTCTACCCTCTTCTTTCTTTCTGCTGCAAACCCAGTTATCCCGAAAGGCGATCTGCGCTTATTGGCCTGAGTCAACATATTTAATCTCAGAATGATTGTTTTCCTTAAGGGCCATGACAAATAGAAAGGATGATGATACTGGAGTACTTGTCCCAAACCAGCCCTCTCTCGATTTCTGCCTTATCCCCTTGGTAGATGTCATCTGTCGCACTTGCCCCACTACCCAAGCCTTTTCTCCCAGATTCGTTCCTTGAGGAACAGGTTCGGTAGCTCCAGCAGTCCAGTCCACGAAGAAGATCTAAGCGGTCCCCAGGATCTGCCTGTAGGTGTTTAATAGCCTGCAGGGTAACTTTGTTCAGGTAAAACCCTTTGCAAACCACAACAAAAGCGTCCTGGGAAGATACAGGCTTGATCAGAGGGAGCTCCGCGGGCCGCAGAAAGGGGAACACCAGCACAAACAATGTAGAACAGGGCGATCTTATCAAAGAAAAGGCCTTTCAATGCCTTAATAACAACTGCATTCTGTTTGAATTACCACTACTGAACAAATGGCGGCGGGAGCTTTCATCCCCCACCCCCACCGTGCATATTAACATAAACACGGGTTCTGGAGGCCGCATGTGAATAGAGACTATACCATCCACCCGCACCTTCTGAGGGCAGGAAGACAGGGCCCGGGAACCCCGAGAAACCCAAGACCTTGGAGCACGCCCATTTGCTTTGACAGCTAGCAGGACCATTACCCTCCCTGGGAGCCTGCGTGGTTGGCTACTCGGAGAAACAAGGGCCTTCTCCTTTAGAGACTGAGTTCCAAGTCAGGGAAAGCAGCGGCTGGCTTGTGCGGATTGCAGCCAACCGTTGGCCCCCCTCTTCTCCTCATTTCTCCCCATTCTCCCCTACCCTTCACAGACAGCCCGTATTCAGAGCAGCACCGCACTCCCTGAGAACCAGGGTGGGAAGATTAGGGGGAGGGGAGGTCGAGAGGGTGAGATGGACATGTCAAAATTCATTATTGACTGCGAAAAGTCACCACCCTTTTTCCGGACAGTAAAAGGGACAATGGCAGGGCTGGGAAGGTGTATATCAAAGCAAACCCGGCAACCATCCCCCTCCCCCGCGCTTTGACAGATGAAGCTCAGCAGAGGATCGGGCCGCTGGACTTGCTGGCTAGGGGCTCCGGAGACATTAACATCACAAGGGAGGCAAGGCGCCGGGCGGTGTCCTTGCCACCTCAGCGCGGGACATCACAGTATTCTCCTCCAGTGACCCTGGGCAGCCCCAGCTCCCGCGGTTTCCCTTCTCCACCCCCATCCCAATCTCCCCAGGATATACAAGGAGACGGCCTTCAACTCCTTAAAGTCATGTTTCAGTCAAGTTTTGGCAAAGGATTCTGGGATTCTAAAAGAGGTGCTCAAACAGGAGTCGCAGTCCTCCTAGAAAGGCAATCTAGGCTCTGGGTCTACCGGGGGCCCCCAAAGGAGTTACATTTCTCAACTAGTCTTTCCAAGCTAGGCTCTCAGGGAACTGTTTTGTTCGTTGAGGTGTGTGTCCAATGACTCAGAAACCAATGCCCGGCGACAGCTCCCAATGATTTATATGGCAGTAATTGGTTATAAAAATCTAAGTGGCTGCCACTCCGATTATAGGTGAGAAGAGGAAGAGGAATGGGCTTCGGGAGAAAATATTTAAGGAAAGGTCACTGAGCCTCCCTTCTACACTCATCCCACTTCCCCTCCCAAAGCCAATACACAAGAACCTCCAAAGAACAAACTCTGGAAAGAGGAGTAATTGGTGATGGTGTCTTCTGCCCTGGCACTACCCCACCTGAGGATTCCATCCCTCTCTCTAGCTTGAGAAGTGAAAGCTTTTCCTCTTCACTCCAACCTCAGTGTTTTCCCTTCCCCCCACAAGCACCTCAGAACAAAGGTTCAAAGAACAGGACGAGCTGAATCCTTCCCCCCCCCCCACCCCCCACCCCCGTGCTCCTCTGGACCTTACCCGAGCCAGGGCGGGGCTCTCAGTCTGCAGCTACAGAGCAGAGTCCCCCCATTTCCCTCACATACTGGAGGCTTAACTCCTAGCCTTGAACCACATAGAGAAACAGGGCCCAGTATTTATCACTCCGCCCTCTCCATAGTACCAATCCTTCTACATTCCCAGGAAAGTGAGGAGGAACTAAAATTCAATTTAGAACCAGAGGTCCTGTGTTCAAATCCCAGTTGTGCCATTTACTACTTGTGTGATCTTGGGCGAGTCACATAACCAACCTCTCTTGGTCCGAGTCGCTGCAAGTGTAACATGAGGCAGTTGGATTAGATGGCTTTTAAGGTCGCTTACCAGCTTTAAATCTATGATACTACGACCAGATACAACCTCTCTTTCATTGCATAGTTTGGGTGGGAAAAGGCTAAGAAATTATCCTATGTCTGGACCTTGGAAGACAAGTGTTTTTCATTTATTTTCTTAGTCTTTTATGCGGAGTCAGAAAATCAGAGAGAATTATTTGGATTTGCAGCTTTCTCTTAGGTTCAGGGCCATGCTCCGGTAGAATATGTTGGGGGGGGGGAGATTCAGCCCCTAAGGAATCGGAAAAAAACCAGTGGGAAACAGAGACCTGTGGCAATTCTATACTTAATCGAGACATTCAGAGTTCACCAAGATTAGCGTTACCTATAGACTCCTCTATTTCTACTCCTGTTCCCCAGGTCTGGAAAAAAGGGAGTCGAACACGGGACTACCGAGTCAGAAAAAAAAAAAGAAAGAAAGGAAAGGAAAGGAAAAAAGCATTCATTCCTTCTAGTCATTCTTTACTTTGGTCCCCGGATTTTCTTTCCGACCCGTTCTCGGCATGCCACAGGTAAACTTGTTACGTGTCACCCCGTCCCGCTCCCGGGACTAGAAGACCCAGTATTTGTTCCCAGTTTTCCATCTCTGCCCCGAGTCTTGGGGGTTTGAGATTCTACAAAAGCTCCCTGACGCTCCAGCCTTACAGGCTCCCGGAGCTCTGGGGCCCACGTACCCTCCCCTGCCGCCGGGCTTCCTGTAGGCGCTGCCCCCCTTTCCACTTTCAGAGTCCTGGTCCCCTAGCGCGGCGCAGCTTGCAGCTTACCCTGGCCGCCCAGGGAGGGCTGCGTCGGTTTCCGCATCCACTCACACAGGTTGCGCCGCTGGCCGCCGGGAGACAGCTGTTCAGCCGCAGCGGCCACAGGCGGCCCAGGGTTGAGTGTCTGCAGTAGCCCCGAGGCGCAGGAGGGTGCAGTGCCTGGATGGTGAGGGTGGTGGTGCGGGTGGTGATGTGAGTGGTAATCGGCAGGGCTGCTGTATCCCATAGCTGCGGCAGGGGAACCCCCATTGAGACCGTGCGCCACTGAATTGGCTGTGGCGGTGGCTCCCGGCGCGTAGCCGTTCCAGTCCTCCCGGAGAGGAGCGCCGTAAGGAGAGGGCCAAGAGGGGCCGGGGGACTGGGCGCTGTCCAAATTCGCAGCCGCCACGTGGTAACCTCCGTAGTCCGGGTACTGCGGGGGGCTGACGAAGTTCTGCGGCGCCAAATTGAGCCCGCCAGAATGGCGCACGGAGCTGGGGTACATGCTCATGTCCTTATCCAAGAGGTAGCTCACGTACATGGTGGCAGGAACTCCAGAGCAGATCTCACCATGCTGCCTGGGTGGGGATGCAGGAGGTTGGGAGTGGGGAGGGAAGGGAAGGGAAAAGGGAGTGGGGAAGGGAAAGGGTGGAGTAGGGGGGGGTGGTTGGTCGTGCCTGAGCCACGCTCAGCTCCTCCTTGAGTTTCTCCCCTGCGAAGTGGGAGAAACTTGGCTGCCGAGACGGAGAAGTTCCTGCGACTAGCGAGTCGAGTTCCCGGGCAGAAGCACTTACGTGATTAACGAGTGTTTACAAGACTCTATTAGTAATGGCACAGACACCAATGGCAGGAGACGTCGAGGCGCAGGGCGCATATAGCATTCTACCCCCCTAAACAAGATTTGCATTTAAAAAGATAAGGAGGGAGCTAGAGAGAGGGCAGCGACCAGATCACAGCTAAATATTCAAACCTTTATTGTTTAAGAGCTTCCTCCTTCCAACCTGGTGCACTTTAACCTCCAATCACAGGTTCAAAGAATTAAATCAAGAGGGTTGCAAAAGAGAGGGAGGGAGAGAGGGAAATATCTTGGTGGGAGTCTGGGATCTAGGCTTGGAGGCTAAAGCGTTCTTGTTTATGCACCAAGGGTGGCGAATAAACTCTTTCTACCCTAAAAAAAATGGGGGTGGGGGTGGGTGGGAGCATTTCTTTGATGATTCCTTTCTTATTCCCTTCTGATGGTGGCCGAGGTACCCCGAGCAACTAGAGGTGACATACCAAGGGAGAGAATCTTTTCTTTGGAGCCAGCCTGTGCTTCTAGCAAAGGCGACACACGCCGCAGAAACCTGTCACTACTAAATTATTTATTTTCCAGCTCAAGGAAATGACCCGCTGGTGGCACGAGATAAATCGTGGTGCCGGCTCTGGGCTACGTCTCCTCTCGAAGTCAAGCTTGTATGTGTGAGGTTCTTGTAGACTGAAACGATTTTATTCTTTAGATCTTTTGGATTTCCTGTTTGGCATTTTTATATTGTCACAAAATCACAAGAGAATGTAATTTCGGGTTGTTGTTTCTTTAAGGCAAATGTATTCTAAGTAGAATTGAATTTTTAAGTATTCAAAAATCTTCCCTGATACAAAAATAAACATTTTCCCCAAGGGAACCCCCTCCTCTCCACCTTTCCACTGCCAACCCCCTAGGCCTATGGAAAAATCTTCTCTGGCCACTAAAGACTGAAAATTGCAACGGAGATGATCTTGCTTGGACGTCCTGATGTTGCCCGGAGTCCTGAACTGGTTAGCTAGTGTCATTGTCTGGTCCTGAAAACAACCCGTTGGGGACGGAAACTGCATGCATCTTGGCTGGAAATTTGTATTCATTTGAGAAGATTTCGATTGATGGGCGCTGTCTCCTATTAGAAATACCTGGGCAGCGTTAAAGAGAATCTTAGTGCAACCACCTACAGGATTTCCAAACCACTCTGAAGAGGAGTGAATGGATGATAGGGCTAAGTCTGGCCTGTTTATTTACGATTTCACTAGAACTTTTCCTCCTTCCGAAGCTGAGAGTTCGTGCCCTGGAGCTCCAAGTGCATCCTTCAATCTTAGATCATCTCAGTCAATAATTTTAAGAGCATTAGCCTTTACTTTCCAAAACCCTGGCCCATAATTTGGCTCTTTTGAGCTTCACAACAATCTTGCGAGGTAGGAAGACATCCGTCGTCACATTTTACAGATCAGGTAACTGAGGCTCAAAGCCCAGGATCAGGTGGGGAGTTTCGTGCTGGAGCGGGGACTAGAACGCAGGTTCTTTATCTCCTAGCTCAGGACTCTAGCGACTACACCTCCTAGTTTAATGCTAGCGCTCCTAAACCTCATCTCACCTCATCTTTCCATTCAGAAGGGAAGTAATAGTATTCGAAAAGTATTAAGAACTCTTCTCCGGCAGAAAGTTCACCCATCTCAAACAATTGTGTCCCAACCAGTCCGGGGCTACCACCTAGGAAAAATGAGTCTGCTGTCCGTGACCCAAACTACCCCAACTCATTCCTTGTAAATGTGGCGAGAAAAATACGGTCAGAAAATAATATTATGCTGCATTTCGTCTTCCCTTGCAACCGAAGTCATTGAAAATGAAGCTCTGTAGCGAGTGTTTCAACGGATTCTAAATACTAGTCAGAACGAGAGGTACTGGATTTAAGAGAAGACTGGAAGGTAAAGTGGACTCCTGGATGGGATGGGAGGAGGGAAGATGGGGCATTTCGCAGACTTTCGATCTAGCAAACATCTTTCTTTTTTCCTGGACATAATCTATCTTTCTGTTTTTCGAGGTGGGGCCCCCACACCCATCCGCACTGTCCACCCAGGGCCCAGGCAGAGGGCGGAGGGCTCTTCTTTGGAATCCAGGACATTCTTTCAAAACAATCGGGTTTATTGGGGAAAGCCATTCCCCTTCACCCTGGAGTAGTTGCTTCCTGCGTTTTATGACTCCTTCGGCAGGCCGCAGTCTAATTGCTGGGGCTTCTCAGTCGGAGCTCAGGAGACTGGGGGCTCTCCATTCCGGAAAGAGGGCTTCCTTCGCCCCATCCAAAACGAAGCCCGAAGAGAATGGGGAGGATGGGGGCAGGGAACCTAGCACTATACAGATGTGGCGGAGATGTGGGGAAGAATCACTCCACAGAAGTGAATCCTTGGGTAAAACGAACCTTTACAGAAACGATACACCGATACATCGATATGCTGGTCTGAAACTTAGGTACATTTCAAGTAATCCCCTTAGCGTGGAGGGGATGTCTTTCTGACAACTCAGGACCTAAGGGCGAGGTACTGAGCAAGGTGTGTGGGGGGGTGCAGAAAGGTGCTGAGGGGGAGTCAATAATCTAGACAATTTAGTGTACTTTTTCAGTTGAGTTCAGTCTCAGAGGTTAAGAAAAGTCTTGAACCCGTTCCAGAAATGTTCTGGAAAACTGCTGCTCCGACAACGAACTGGGTCTCCAGAGACACTTTTGGGGTTCTCGGGCTCTAAGACCCAAAACGTAGGCCAGGGTGTGAAGGTAGAGAAGACGAAAAAGGGCGACTGGGCAGGAAAGGTGAACTTTTGCTTTGTTTTTCAAGCAAACTGTGACATCCCTGACCCCAACAGAAATGTTGGAGATTGGTTCTTTTTCCCGGCTACTTCCTACTCTGGACATCCAGTTTTTTTTCCTACCAGCAGGTGTTTTGGTAGACGTTATGGAGGAGTCAACAATTCGTCAAACCTAAGCTCACCTCTCAGATGCAAGGACCGAGAAAGGGCAGAAAAATCACATATTAGCTGCACATCAATAGGAAAGGCTATTTGTCCAGAACCATGGCTTCTCTGATCCCGATGGATGCTGCAATCTAAAGCTTCTTCGATAATTTCTGAGGACCTCCAAAATCTAAAGCTTCTCATTCTTGGGACCAGTAGCTCATGCTTAAACTGAGAGGAGCGACCTGGCTGCCTCTGATGTATTTTTGGTCTTCAATTTTCCTGCTCCACTTAGCCTGGTGTTCAACAAACGAATTTGGCCCGGAAACACTTTTGGCCTTTCAATATATAGGTGGAAGCCATAAATGCTCTGTGTTGGGGGTGGGGGGGGGTTGGGGAGAAGTGGGAGATGGAATGGGATGGGGGGATTCAGGAGAGATACTGTGGTAAAATTTTGGTGCAAAACAAAGGAAATTAAGCCTTTTTTGAAAAAAGGCTTAAGATAATAAGCATCCTTAGGCAGCTAGGTGGCTAAATAGGTAGAGCACTAGGCCTTAAGTCCCCAAACTGGTCTCAGACACTAGCTGTGGCACCCTGGGCAAGTCACAGCCTCTTTTTGCTTTAATCCACTGGAAAAGGAAATGTTAAACCAGTACAGTATCTTTGCCAAGAAAACGCCATGGACTGCATGGTTCATAGGTTCACAGTCATATATGACTGACCAACGACAAATAAGCATCCTTTATATATACATAATTTCATGTTTAATATTTTTGAGGGGAAAACATTACAGGACTTCCCAATGCAATCTGGGAAATGACACCTCATACCAATCCAATCAGCAGAATTCTATTTCCTTCCCTCATGGTATAATTAAGAATTTGAGTGGAAGGTGATACCCCCAAACAACTTACTCCCTAAGGAAAAAAAGGGGGCAGGGTTAAGTTGGGGCCACATTAATTTATAGAAGTCCGGAAGTGACTGAGACCAAGGGGACCTATTAATAATGTTGGAAATGATGGAGGGATTCAGTGTTGAGAGAAATGGGGATGCGGGATCCAGGTAAAATGTTAATCATTGTTATCTGTTACCAAAGAGATCAGGGTTTTTTAAGTGTCTTTTGCTAGGTCCTAACATTTCAAGTGCCCCGAAGACTTTGGTCATGAATGTTGTCCACTTGTGAGGTTTTGGTTCTTCAAAGCATAGGCTGGAGATATGGGGGGGGGCAGACATTGGGAGGGAAGAGAATGGGGAGGTACTGTTCCCAGAAGGGAGACGAGATACTCCTTGAATCCACAGATCATTGACTCAGCTGGGCCTCCACAGCTCCAAAGGTCTATAATGTTTGTGCCTGCTCTCCCAGCCCCCTGATCCTCATAGCAATTGTAGCTCCCCAAGCAAGGGGGAGGGGGGGGTATTCCAGTGTCTCTGCCACCTATTTTAAGATTAGAGATTAAGTTTGAAATACTTTTAAGCCTAAATTTAGATAAGCACAATAAATAATCTGTATACTTTAGTCTCTACCTCCATGCCCATCAAAGCAATCCAGTCTGCATTTTCTTGAATTGCCCAGAAAATTAATGAAAAGGAAAAGGAGAGGAGAAGCTTCTAGGAATTATCCATAGTAGTCTTCAGATTATTAAAAATTAGTTGCCAAGTCTTCTATTTACTCTTAGATTAGAGGAGTTTCCAAGCCCTGTTGAGGTTTGGAAAACTCCCTCAATCAAGATCATCATAGGTCTATTAAGTAGCAATCACTTATAATACAACAACAACAAAAACTCAACCACCCATTCACTAGGAGAACCCAGATCTGTTTAACAATGTGCATTAACAGAATCAATATAACTGTTCTTTCCCAATGCTGTCTCTCTTAAATCCACCACCTGCCCACATGCATTAGGCTTCAAGGGAAACAGATTTGGTATAATCCAGGAACAATAGGAAAGATCCCCAACTGCACACACATCTGCCCTTACTGGATTGACAGGAGAGCAGACTATCTTCCAAAAATGAAGAATGTTCCTGCACCTCCCCCACCCCCCAAGCAAATAAGCAAGGGAATAAGCATTTCTATAGTATGTCCTATGTGCCAAGCACTGAGCTAAAAGCTTTTACAAATATTATCCAATTTGACCTTCACAACGACCTTGTAAAATAGGTCCCATTATTACCCCCATTTTACAGTTGAGGAAGCTGAAATATACAGAGGTTAAATGTCTTGCCTAGGGTCACACAACTAGCCTGTGTCTTAGGTTGCATTTGAACTCTGGTCTACCTGACCCCAGGCCCAGTGCTCTATATCCTGCACCACCAACTGCCTCTATTCTATAGTCTGTCTTCTCTACTTGGGGTAAGGGGTTGGGGAGGGGGAATGTCCAGATTTAAAGATGAAGTATTCAGTGGACTCAGTTTTACTGCCAAATGGCTGAGATAGAAGGAATAGTTGTAAGGAAACACAACTTTCTCACCTTTCAGATGAGAACTTGATCCAGTTGAGAGACCTCTGATTCCCTCATCTAAGAATTTTCTTTTGCTATTCCTTCACAAAAACTGTTGGAGTCTTTTTTTTTTTAACAGAACCTGCCCTCAAGGATCTCACTTTTTTTTTTTTTTTTTGTCCAGGGCAATGAGGGTTAAGTGACTTGCCAGGGTCACACAGCTAGTAAGTGTCAAGTGTTTGAAGCTGGATTTGAACTCAGGTCCTCCTCAAACCAGGACCAGGGCTTTATCCACTGCGACACCTAGCTACACCCACTGTTGGAGTCTTAATGAGCTACCCTCAATGAGATAACATAGGGTATAAAGGGATCCAGGAGAGATTGTGCCAGAGTTTTAAGACATTCCTTGTAGCTATGTTTCTTCCACTTTTTGCCTCTTTCCATCAATGTGTTTGTTTTTATAGATTACCATCCCCATCTTCACCCCTGCTCTGTAGAAAAGGTAAACCAAACGATCATAAATTTCTAAACAGACAGCTCCACTAGGGCTCAAATAAGTCTGGGTATAAAATTTGGGTTAATGCAGAGGGACCTTTGCATGTTTGAATCCTCCAGGAGAAAAACCAGAGCAACTAGGAATAACCCAGCAGTGTGATGTCCGCCCAACTTTTCAGTCAAATGTCACCTTCTGGCACGGACACGACTACCAGTCCATTAACATTTGTTCACTTGCTATTGTCTCCTACCTGTGTGAACTTTGTTTTTCTATCCTGTATGAAAATATGTTCTCCAGAAGCACTGGGGCAGCATTATTCAAGTAAGAATAACTACTGATAAAGATTCACCCAAAGCAGACACCTGGAAAATCCAAAGCAGGTCTCACCTGAGGTATTTCAGACCCTTCCAATAGGGGAAACAGAATATAATAATCCAATTGTAGACATAATCCAAATGAACCTCCTTATTTTTCGAAAGAGGAAACTGAGATCTTGAGAGGTAAAATACCTTGTCCCACATCACCCTGCTGACCAGTGGTAAAGCTGGGATAAGAATGCAGACATCTTGGCCCCCAGATCATCGTTCCTTTATTTTAAATAAATATATATATATTTATTATTATTATCATTATTATTGGTTTTTTCACATCATCATAATTTCTCAAATGTTACTTTATCCTTCCCCTCCGGAGAGTCACCCCTTATAACAAAGAGTAAACAAATGGGTGAAAGAAAAACTCAGCAAAACTACTTATATGTCTTTTGTTTTTTGCGGGGCAATGAGGGTTAAGTGACTTGCCCAGGGTCACACAGCTAGTAAGTGTCAAGTGTCTGAGGCTGGATTTGAACTCAGGCACTCCTGAATTCAAGGCCGGTGCTTTATCCACTGTGCTACCTAGCTGCCCCCATTTATATGTCTTTTAAGGGGACCAAACAGTCATCATAAAGACACAACCTTGAGTTTCAGTTGGTGGCTAGGTTCTATATTGGTTGTTTGACCCTAGACACGTCACTTAACTTATTTTGGTTTCAGTTTTCTCATCTATAAAGTGGGAATAATAATAACATCTACCCCAAAAGAGTATAAAGATCTATGAGATAATATATTATGCTGTGAACCTTAAAACCTTATATAAATATCAAGTGTTATTTTCAATTGTTTCATTATTGTTCTAGTAATTTACAAGGTCGTATAAATTGTGTTTTCCTGATTAAGCTTACTTCACTTTTTATCAGTTTATTTAAGTCTTCCTATACTTCTTTGAATTTAACATATCCATCATTTGGGGGGGGGTGAGGCAATTGGAGTTAAGTGACTTGCCCAGGGTCACACAGCTAGTAAGTGTTAAGTGTCTGAGGCCGGATTTGAATTTAGGTCGTCCTGAATCCAGGGCTCGTGTTCTATCCACTGCACCACCTAGCTGCCCCTCATATTCATCATTTTTAAAGAACTCTAATATTCCATTACATTCAAGTACTACAACTTGTCACCTGTTGATGTTCATCTACTGTTTCCAGTTCTTTGCTTCTACACATAGTGCTAAATATTTTTATATACTTCTTTCCTTGTTTTTTCTTTTTTTTAATAATTTCTCTCCTTGAGCTATGTACCTAGCTTTGGAATCTCTGGGTCAAAGTATATGGATATTTTATTCACTTTCTTTGCATAACACCAAATTGCTTACCAGAATTTACATTTCCATCATCAGTGTATTATTGGGACCTTCACCACTCCCTCCAGTATTGACTATCCTTATTTTTTCAGTCTTTATCAATTAGATGAGTCTGAGATAATTAGTTTCTTGAAGTGTTTTTTCATATGGTTATTAATAGTTTACAATTATTTTGTTTGTCTTTATCCTATGGCCACTTATCTATTGAGGAATTGTTTGTATTCTTATATACTTCTTCTAGTTGCCTACATATCTTAGACATAAGACCTTTATCAGAGATATTAGATACAAAGATTTTTCTAAGTACAGTCTTCCTTTTTATCTTAGTTGCATTAATTTTGTCTTGCTCAAAAGTTTTCAGTTTAATGTAATTTAAATCAATTGTTTTATTAATTTTAACCACCACTACCCCTTGTTTGGTTAAGTATAGACCTTTAAGCCAGAGTTGTGAATGATACCTGATTTGGTTCTTTTCTAATTTTAAAAAACATTATAACTTTTAATATTCAGGCTACATATATATTTTAGCTTATTTTGATATGTGGTGTAAGATGTTGGTCTAAATCTACTTTCTAGCAAACTGCTTTCCAATTTTTCTAAACATTCTTGTCAATTAGGCAATTCTTTCCTAGGCAATTTGTGTTTTGGGGTTTATAGTACATTAAGCTAACAAGGTAAATTATTTCTGAGTTTTTCCATATTTAATCTGTTACATTAATCGATTTTTCTATTTTTTTAAACTAGCACCATTATTGCTTTATAATGTAGTTTGAGGACTGGAAGTGTTATTCCTCTTTTATTCCTACTTCCAATAATCTTTCTGCTACACTTTTTGATTAATCATTTTCTGATTAGATACAGCTGATGGTGCAATGGCTAAGAGTGCTGTGTTTGCCTTGGTTTTGACAAATATAAAATGGAAATAATAACAGCACCTACACCAAAGGGTTATTGTGAAGATCTAATGAGATAATATTTGTAAAAAAGCACTTATCACAGTATGGCACATAGTTGGTGCTGTATAAATGCTTATTCCTTTTTCTGGCACATAGTTGGTACTATTTAAATGCTTATTCCCCTTCTTTCCCTTCCTCCCACTAAGAGGTCTCAAAAAAGCAACCAAATCCCATCTATTGAGAACCTTTCTTTACCAAAATAAGAGAGACTAGATGTAGCACATAGAACTTTCACTGAAGCATTTTGCCAGTACAATCTAGGTTTGCTCAGAAAGCACTGGCTTCTTGAGTACCATTCTCTTCTCCACACTTGCGGATACTGAGAGCTACTGTGTAATTGTAGTTAACCAGGGTTTATTGAAGAAAGCTAAATCTAGAGCCAGTGGGCATTTGTATTGGCCTCCAGTCCTTCTGCAATGTCTTATCCACAGAGAAAGAGTGCTTCTAATTTGCAGCTGCACCAATAGCCCATCTTTCAAAAGAACTCATTCCTTTGTAGCCTATAAACATTATATTTTAGTGCTTTTGGAAACTGTAAGTCTGAAGTATATGAATGAAATTACTTGGGAGAATAGGGATTTGAGGACAATTCCAACATTCCCTTTGCTTGTTACCTTCTAGCGTGGAAGTGCAATATTTTGCTTTCAAATACCCCAAACTGATATTTTCTCCTATTCTGAGTTTCTTTTACTTGGTCTCCTTAGCGCATTGATTAGGAACATGAAGTCATACGACCTAGACCTGGAAGGGGCCTTAAACTAATAATCTAGTCATACTCCTTTTTTTAAATTAATTTTTTGATGCCCGAGCGGCGTTGAACCTTCATCAATCTCTGTCTTGATCAGTTATGATCCATCTTGAGGTTAGAGCACCAGAAAATCCAGGCTTAGGGAGAGGGAGAGGGCTTTGCCAAGTGGCAAAATGGAAAGGAAAGCTAAAACCAGCTCTTCTCCCCCACTCCCTACCGCCTCATTACCACATAATTTGTTTTTCCCGTAGATGATTCTCCTTATAAATGATTTTTTTTTTGACGATAAGGGCACGCATCCACTAATTATAGTCCCATATGCTCAGGTAAGATTCTCTTAGCTAGGTGATAAAGACATTGCCATTGCTGTTCTTCCTCTTGTCATTGTTTTGCTTAATTGATTTTCATTTATTTAGCACGTGGTGTGCCAGTTCTTTTATATACTACATACACAAAAGCAGAGATAAAGGAAAGCATCATAGAAACAGACACAAGAAGAACACACATGATGGGACTGTACATGTGTGTGTGTGTGTGTGGGGTTGCTTTGGGATCTGAGCAAGAAAATGTTTAAAGGAATATGTCCTTAGTCATCAGAGACTGTTTTCAGCGTTTGGCGTTTCCAGCAAGAACAAGGGAGAAATAGTTTCAATTTCTTCTAAGGAATGGAGGGGATTCGGGGAGGGATGGGGAGGTAAGATAATGTCTAGTATCTAAGCTTTTCACGGATATACTTCCCTGGGATTCTTTAAGCCGAAGCGGTGGTGTTGCAACTAGGCGGGCAACGCCGGGGAATAGGGTTTAAGTGCATAGTCTGACAGGCCTCCCTCACCTGGCTTCGATCTGTCCGGGTTACCTCCCGGCTAGATATCCTCCAGGATGAAAAGATCTGAATCCTTGGGACAAGAGGGGGCATTATTGTTTCCCAGATTTTTTAGTTCTTCCGAGAGAAATGGATTCAGAGTCTTTTCTACTGAGCGTTCAACACGAATGAACAGTTTCCTCTAGATGCCCTTTGAACTCATGAAAGGTCATTGGAAACCCAGGGTCGGGTCCCTGAGAGGTCCCTGCTATAGACTTGCTTTCAAAGGGGAAGGGTGCAGAAGTTTTGACTTGAATCCTGTCGTTTGTATCTTATTTTGAAAGCCAAATAAATAAAGAAATAAATGAATGAATGAATGAATAAAAAAGGAAAATTGCGCATATAGTGGTCAGTGGTTAGTCTTTCAAATAATATTATTAGGCATGAATCAATTTCCTTATACAACATGGGACGATGCTTTTCAAACTCCAAACCCCCAATTTAAAACTGGTCAGTTGAATTCCCTTCAGGTTTTGGAGACAGCTGTTCACCTGTCGGGCTGTCTTGTAGAAAGCCTTTCTAAAGCCCTGGCCTCAGGAATGCCCACCACTTTGAAGCTCAGGCCCATGCATGATATGGCTGGAGCTAACTAGTCTCACTGCCTAGTCCTATAACTCTAAAATGGGGATCCCGTGTAAGAGAAAATCATGCACACAGATCCAGATCTTGGAATCATAGCTGAGCCAATTTGCAGAGGTTAGAAAGAAAGAAAACCTTCCAACTCATCTCTCTACAAGTACCATACTTGAAAAGACTACTAAACTGGATTTCCTTGGATTTAAGCCAGAGCTCTGTCACATACTAGCTGTGTGACCTTGGGCAACCCACTGAACCTCTCTGGGACTGGGACCCCAAACTGAAAAAATAATGGTTGATGTCACTCTCTCACAGGGTTTTGAAGATTGAATGAGACATAATTTTATTTTCTCCAACTAACAAAAATCTATTTTTTCTCACTCAACTCTTCCTCCCCAAGGTTGAGGGCAGAGGGAAGGGAGGGAGGGAGGAAGGGAGAAAAAAACCCAAGAAGAATAAGAGACTCAAGCTTTTCGGTGTCACATATATTTTATGTAATAGTAGTTTATGGAATTAAAGGTGTCAATAAAAGAAAACTGAACAAAAACTAAATGTGAGTTGTGGATGTTGTTATTTGGGGAGTAGTTGAAAAACAGGTTAAAATTTCCAATGATTTCATAACCATTAAATGTCTTTCGCCTCCTAGGCCGATGGTTGGAGTAAACTCTGCCTTGCCTCGCCTTACCTTTCTTCAGGCTTCTGGTCCCTTTCTAACAAAGCCCAGCCCAGGCATGAATGTCAGAGACATTGGCCATATTGTAGTTTGTCCTTCAGTGCTACCCTCCCAAAGACATTGTCTTTGCCAGGCATATAGCACAGTGCTAGATATCTAGTAGGTACTTAATAAATACTTAGTAACTGAAGAACAGGAAGAATAAAACACCTAGTGGGTAACACATTAATTGTTCATAATGTTTGATGCGTTCCTTCTTATTCTAGTTCTAGGACGGGCAAATTCCCAGATAGCAAACAGTGTCTGAAAAATGGTTACTTTAGAGGCTACTGGAGAATCACATGGTCTGCCAATAAATACTTTTTTGGAGGACAATTTCTCTATATTATCTAAATTGCAAGATCCTTGAGGATCTTAGCTGTGTGACTTTGGATAGATTTTAAAATATATCCCAACAAAGCCTTGTAGAGTAAACTCAATAAAAATCATTGAATGACTGATTTCAATTGGCATTTTAGAGCCTAGCAGAGGAAAGGTTCAATAGCTTGACTTTGGCAGCTAGCCCTGTATTTCCTCCATCCTTGAAGAGAAGCCTCTCTAAAGTTACTAAGTCCAAAGGCTTTCTGTAGTTCTTCTGGTAGTTCCGCCCCTCCCCGCCCCAACCCGCACCGTCTTCAGGGGAGCTATTCCTTCTAGCCCTGTTGTCTCTCACCATTATTCCTCCATCCTCCAAAAGAGTCAAAGCACTCCCTCACCATCCATTAATAAGCCCTTTTCTGTTAAAGCAGTTGTTTTTGGATGCCTAAGGGAGTGCAACATTTCCCCTCAAATGCAAACATTTAGTGTCTAGTAAGTCTGAGAAGGAAGGAAAAAACAAACGAACAAGGGTGTGAAAAAAAATAACACCCCCCAGTCTCCCTTCAAGTCTCACTTTTGCTCCAAGGTTACTGGGAGCAGGTTGAAAAATAGGTAGTTGAATTAAGAGCTTAAGAATTCATGGGGTCTTGTGTCAACAAGCTCAAAGTGAAGGAGAATTGAGACAATTTAATCCGCCTTGTTGTCGTCCCCCCCCCCCCCGCCTCCCGCCCCCATTTCTTAGCTCTGTGGCTCAAATTCACTGACCCTCTGCTTGCTCATCTGTGGTTTTTTTTTTTAAACAAATGTTTACCACCTACCTTGCATGTTTGTTTGTTTGGGGTTTTTTGGATGGTTTTTGTTAAGGAAAGTGCTTTTTATTAAAGGAACTATATAACTATTTCTGGTCATTAAAAAAATTATCCAGTCTTTTAATTTCATTGATGTAGAGAACTCCCAGTGAGAGAAATCTGTCTATAAATGCAGATCAGCAATTACTCTTCAATTTATAGTCTTATAGAGAGGTTAAGTGACTCGCCCAGGGTCACACAGTCAGGACTGTGTAGAGAGGTGTTTGAGACTTCATCTGACGTCTTCTTGACTCTGAAGGCCAGCCCTCTACTACATCATTCTGCTTCTCATCTCCACGCATTATTAATAAACTGGTTAATTCCGTGGAAAGCCCACCTAAATTTCAAGATACTGTGATCCATTGAATTGGAGACCTGGACACGTCTGGCTAGTTGCCTCGATTGCCTAATTCAGTTCATGCTTGTGCAGACCTCCACCACCTGTGAGTTCGCCTCCTGTTTTTGAATAGACACCTAGGCGAGGCACATTATTCTCCTGATGATGAGGGTTGTTCTTTTCCAACTTGAAGTTAGGCTCCTCCAATGCCCGCCCTCCCACTGTCACCGCCCCCCTTCACCCCCTCTTACTCCCGCCCCCCCTAGGGTTCTACAATTTGGCCGGGTCCTCGGGAGACCGCAGGATGTCCTTCAGCCGGAGGTGGCAGATTTTGCGCACCTCGTCCAGTGCAGCGCGCAGCTCCTGGGCCGGCTGGTTGTGCAGTCGGCGCTCCAGCTCCTTCATCACAGTGGCCTTGTCGCTGAGCCGCGCCGCGATCACGAAGGGGAAGCCAAAGCGCGCCCTGTACTCGCAGTTGAGCTGAGCCAGCCTGCGTCTCTCCTCCAGGGCCAGGTTGCTCAGGCCCGCCCCTCTCTGCTCCCGCTGGGACTCCGGGGTCAGCGTTCCCTGCTGCAGCTCCCGGCCCGCTAAGTCTGGGTGGCACCTCAGGATCCCTTCTTTCCCTGAAAGACACACAGGCCCCGAATCAGCTGCGTCCGCCAGCGCACGGCTCCCGCTAGACTCTGGCTTTAATCTGCTTCCCCGGGGCATCTATTAGGGAAGAGTTGACTGAGACTGGAGGGGAGGAAGGGATGAGGGATGGAGCTGGGGGTGGGGAGGAGCTCAGTAGAAGGGTGTCCTGGGATTGTGAAGAGGGAACACTTTCGGTAACGGATGCTCCTATCTCTTAAAACATCCCAGATCTTCCTTCCTCCAGCGGTTTCAGTTCGCTCCGGGGAAGGGGGGAGTCTGCTATAAGACGTGAGCGTTGTGGGGGTGGGGTGGGGGTGGAGAGGGCTGTACTAGAGTCCTCTGAGACCTTCAGGCGGAACTGCCAGGGAAAGAGGACCCGGAATTTATGGCTTGCCTAGGAGCAGAGACTAGATAAGAAGTTCTGAACACGTTAGACCTTTTCAAAGCCTCTTCATAGGGGGTGATTGAGGGAGGTTGGGGACCAAGGTGGTGGTGCTGGTGGGGAGGTGGGCTTTGATCTCGGTACAGAAGAGTCCATACTCCAGAATCAGATTGGATTTAACTCTGTTCCAAGCGGACTGGGGCCTGGGATAAAGCCTGACCTCGGCGTACCATCTTGAGGTATCTGATCAAACATGGGGCCTCTATTCCCCTTGGCAAATAAACACCCCAGGAACCTGTGATCCCAAGTGGCAGGTCTCTGTTTCTAGAATCAGACAGCCAAAGGGCAATGCAGATGATTAACTGCAATGAAACCTGTTTCCAGCTTTAATTCCACGTCCCTTTGAACTACGGCCCGCTTCCCTCCTCCCAGAACTGCACCCTAGTCCTTTGGCCATGCCCGCTCTTTCCAAAGATATCCCTGGCTCAGGCTTCACTGGGAGCAAATTGTCCCGATCTTTTAAGGGTTAGAATCAATAGAAGTGAAATAGCAGTAATTTTTCATGCCCCGAGGCAACTGGTTTGGCCCTTTGGTGGCTCCGTGACTCAGTTTGTAACCTCCTGGAAAAAAGAATATAAGAAGCATTTGACTAGGCAAGTGGAGTTGGGTTGAATACGTTAGAACGTAATGGACCGACAGAACAGAGAACAGAACAGTTCAGTTTATTTCCTCCTCTTCTTTAAGTTTAGGGAACCTGGGGTATCCTTCAGCTAGAACAGCGGCACAAAATCCCTGGCATTTTTTTCTGCTCTCAAATTAAAAATCTGTAGAGAAGGAGGTGGAAAAAAATGAGGAACGTTTAGGATGAAAGAGCATTAACAGCATCATTTTTGCTGTTGTTAATACGGGCTGCCTCATTTATGCAAAACGGAGTGGGGAGAGGAGCGGACTAGGTTAGCAAAGAGAAGTTTTGGGGTTTTTTTAAAGGCAAAAGTGGAAGGATTTGCAAGAGGATTATTCACTTAAACGGGGTGACTAAAGTATCCCTTTAAACAGATGGCTTCATTCGTGCATTTAAAAATAAGGTTCTGTTTACAAACTTTTATTCGTAGACTTGCGTTTTACTCAGGCAGGGTTTGAAAACTGCACACACCCCATCCCCCCAAATTCTGGAATTTCATTGTGACTCAAGAGGACTCAAGAGTGCCTCCCATGGCACTCTCAATTTGGGGGCCTTAAAATATGTGTATTTATAGCACAATAATAAAGACACCCTTCTTTGAGCGCGCTTCCTCCCACGTGTTTCCCTTTAGGTAGCTGGCTGCCTTTCCTATCCCTATCCCTTTCACTGTTTAGTCACAACCTGCTCAAGAACACATTACTAAGAAAGCAGTATAAATTCATATTGAGTGGGAGGCTCGTCCCCACCATTTGATGTTCTCCGTCCCGTTTGGGACAAAGCACAATGTGGGAAATACAAAATGTCTAGGTAGCGCCTGCTATCAACCACTGTGTGAAGTACTGGGTTTATCTGAACCAGACTTTGCTGTCCTTGAATGTGGGGGCTAGATGAAGCAATGAATCTCAGCTGAGCACTCAATGGTGCTGCACAGCCAGCCGTTTCTGAATCTAGCTTACCCTGGTTGAAGATTGAGCATACTTCCGTGTAATGGAAGGGATTTGGCCTCCCAAAGTTTCGGGAACTTTTTCTTTTTGGAAATTTTCTTTTTATTTTCAGTTCCAAATCATCTCCTTCCTTCCAACTGCTCCGTGTTCATCCATTGAGAAGGCAAGAAACAGGATACTCGAAACTTTTGGGGAGCAGCCTCTCTCAGAAGGATTCTAGTCATAGGTACCTCTAGATAATAGGGCTCTTGAGGAGCCCCACTTTCCTCTGTATGAGGTAGAATACAATGATTGAACAGAATAAATCCCCTTCATTTCTTCCCTTTCCCCTCCCTTCTTATTTCTTGCCCTTCAAGTGTTAGGTTGGTCTATTGGTCTTTAAGGGTGTCAGTGGTGGAAAACCCCTTATTTGGGGATCCCTTTTTCTCAAATCCTACTTTGGTTTTGCTTCCTCCATCCCTTCATATATTTCCTTCCTTTTCTTGATCCCCTCTTGTACTAGTTAATATATCCCCTTGTTAATATTTATCAAGGGTTCAAAATGTGTTCATCTGAGATATATATGTGTGTGTATACACATATGCACATACATACACATATGTATGTATAAAAGGATATATTTGTGTATCCTTTTAAGTCCGTCCTTTTGGCACTTAACTCCACTTTCATTCCCTAGCTCCAGTTGGCTGTCACGAACTCAAACAGATGGCAGTCACCACTTTAGCCTGCCCTTCTGCCAAACATCTGGTGGCAGCAATGCCTGGGGGCTAGAGTGGAGAAAGGAGGCAATCACCTGTTTCTGAGTTTCCAGGGGCTAAAAAGATCTTGAGAGGTAGCCTGACTAAATCACAGAGTACTAGAACTTAAAGGGTGTTTAGAAATTATGTAGCACAGCCTTATTTTATATATAGGGGCATTGACACCAAGAATTTCAACACAGGTCCTTTAATTCCAAAACCAATGCTCTTCCCCACTGTACTGCTTCCCAAGTTATTGGCAGAAGTGGGATCAGACTTTAGTGTGATGCAGTCAGAGGATCATAGAATCACTGAGTTAATGTTGAAAAGGGACCTTAGAGATTATTGAGCTCAATTCCTTTATTTTTATAGATGAGGAAACTGAGGTCCACAGAGAATATTTTTCCCAAGATCGTACACAGTTATTACCAGAGCTAGGACTAAAATCCAGTCTATTGACTCTCAATCTAGTATCATTTATAGTCTGGAAGAAGTGTTTAGAGGAAGGGAAATCTCTAGGACTCTTTCCCTCTCTTTTGGGAGTCAGTTGCTCCCAAGCCAGAACCCCTTTAAGTTGCTTGAAGAAAAGAGAGCACTCGTGTTAGAACTAGGTAGGACAGTAGCAGGGGAAATATCTGAAGGGGCAGCAGAGAAAATGCCGAGAGAAAAGGGAGATTTCACAGAGCAATTAGAGGGGATTAAATGAGGAGGAGGAGGAGCAGGAAGAGGAAGAAGAAGAAGAAGAAGAAGAAGAAGAAGAAGAAGAAGAAGAAGAAGAAGAAGAAGAAGAAGAAGAAGAAGAACTTTAACTTTTCAAATAAGCAGGCAGGTGAAGGAGATGAGTGATAGGAACTATAGAATAACTCATGGCCAACAAAAGAAAGATGAGAAGGGCACAGAAGAGATAGGAGTGAGGAATGGGGGTGGGATAAAGAAGGACATTGGAAGTATAAGGGCCCATGGGAAAACTGTGGCAAGCATATACTAGTTCAACTCCAGCTCCTAGAGGAGGAAACAGACCTAGCATCTCCCATAAATCATTTTACTATACTTATTACATGGATAGGAAGTTTCATTAGGTGGGTACTCTTTTCAAAGATTCAGACATCAACCTGTCCATAGCTAACCTCCCTATCTGTCTCTAACATCCTCCTATAAACCTGCCACAGGTACTCACTCACCCTACTGGGATTCTTTAGATCTGGTACCCTTTTGTGGATACCAGTGAAGCAAGACATTCCCCAAGACAACCCAAGAATACATTCTTATTTCTGTATAAATGTCTAAATCTTCATGACCTGCCTCAGAAGCCTCACCATTACCCCATCTCATCCTCAAGTCCTGGAAAGTCCTGAATCCTAATGGCGATGCTAACAGAGGAAGTGGCAATAAATCCAAATAGGCACAAGAGAACTAAAAACAGGCTCTGGGAAGTTGGTGTGACCCAGGGTTATAACTCCTTATGTAGAACATCTTGGTCTCTCTTCCTTTGCTCATTCCCTCCCTTCTCCCTTCAAGTGTACCAATTCCATCTTCCTCATTTCCACCTAACAAATTCCTACCCATCCTTCCAAGCTTAAATGTAATTTCCTTCACAAAATCACAGAATTTAGAACTGGAAGGGACCTCAACTGGGCAACCAGTTCAATCCATACATGAAAGGAATCCTTAGGATAACATTCAACTAATGGTCATCCAGCCCTTTCTTAAAGACTTCCAAGGAGGGGGAACCCACTAGCTCTTGAGAAAGTCGACTCTGGGGGCAGCTAGGTGGGACATTGAATAAAGCACTGGCCCTGGATTCAGGAAGACCTGAGTTCAAATCCAGCCTCAGACACTTGACACTTACTAGCTGGGTGACCCTGGGTAACCCTCATTGCCCTGAAAAAAAAAAAAGATAAGGTGCTTAAAAGGCTTTGTAAATTTACCAAGCCCTGTATAACTTTAACCTTTTATTAGCACAGTACCTGGTACATAGTGTTATATAAATGTTAGTTGTTGCTATCGTTAATGTTGGCAAGTTATAGGTTAGTTTGGTTCTGAGCTCAAGTACTTAGAAACCACTATTGACCAACATTGATCCTGGCCTGCCACCTACTGGCTATTACTCAATACAGCTTAAGCAAATATAACCAGCCTTTCGATTTCCCTTAGAAACTGAATTTTTAGCCTTCACTTCAGGTTTCCAGTCACTCAATTATAGAGGGTTTTTTTCTCCCTTGCTTTCAAGAACATTTCAGTCAAATACATGAAAAATTGATGTATTTAGAGTTTCTCTGGTGATATATATGTGTGTGTGCCTGTTTAGATATGTATATGTATGTGCATATATACACATACACATTGTGTGAATATATTCACACAGATACAGCTTTAGTTATTATAGGATACATTTTTATGAATATTCCAAACAATATTTATTGTCTATCAAAATCAATCCAAACTCCTTAGCCTGATATTCAAGGCTCTCTAGGTTCCAACTAAACTGGAAACTCATTACTGCCTGAAAATTCTTGTCCTTTGTCAGTTCTGTGCCTGAAGTCCCCTCCCCCACCATCAGAACTCTATGTACCTTTTAAGTCCCAGTCTTCTTTGATCACCCAACCGGGAACTTCCCTCCTCCCTTGAATTCCTATGGCACTTTATTGACATTATTCTTAAGGAACTTCCCATATCCCATCTAGTATTAGAGTAATTGGTGTACATATCTTATTTCCCACCATAGGATTGTAAATTCATTGAGGGCAAGGGCTGTTCACATCTGATAAAAGAAGAATATAGAACAGATGTTCCATAAAGTTACTTCTAGCTCTAAATTTCATAATTATATTATCCCAGTCTTTGCTTCCCCTTGCCTTCTAATATAGTACTATATACAATCAGTGCTCACTACATTTTCATTGAAAGAATAAATAAATCTTCAACTTTACCAGAGCTGAGACTCCCTTTTATTGTTTGATGTTGTAATAAGAGAACGCAAGTCAAAACTACTCTGAGGCTTCACTTCATACCCTTCAAACTGGCAAAACTGACAAAAGAGGGGAATAGTCAGTGTTAGAAGAGTTGTAAACAGCAACAACAACATATACATTAATATGCTGTTGGTGGAATTGTGAACTGAATCATTCCAGAAAGCAATTTGAATTATGCTAAGAAAGTGGTAGGTATATATTACAAGGAAATTAAAGATAGAAAGATAGGTTACTGATAGATGCAGATCACACACACACACACACACACACACACACACACACACACACCAGCACTTTTTGTAAGAACAAAGAACTGGAAACTAAGGAGATGTCTATAAAGTAAGGAATGGCTAAACATTTTATGAGTTATGAATATGGAGAAATATTACTGCATTGAAAGAAACAATGGAATAAAGAATACAGAAAAGCATGAGAAGGCTTACATGAACTGATACAAAATGAAGTAAGCAGAACGAGAAAAAACAACATACACAATGAGTACAACGAAGTAAATAGAAAAGTGAAACTGAATGCTGCATAATCATAATGATTACCAACTCTTCTTTGTAGAAGTAGAGGACTATAGATGAGAAACATTACATGTCCTGCTAGACTGCACTGATGTGGTGGTTGATTTTGCTGAATTCTTTGCATTTTATTTATTTGTTTGTTTGTTTGTTTAAAGATACTACTCTCTGATTAGGGGAAAGGTGGAATATTTTTGGAAATAAAGACGATATAAAAACAAAAGATATCAATGAGCTTATTCTTTTTTGTTTGTTTTTTGTGGGGCAATGAGGGTTAAGTGACTTGCCCAGGGTCACACAGCTAGTAAGTGTCAAGTGTCTGAGGCCAGATTTGAACTCAGGTCCTCCTGAGTCCAGGGCTGGTGCTTTATCCACTGCACCATCTAGCTGCCCCAAATGAGCTTATTCTTAAGGTACTATGTAAATGCAAGTTATTACATGAGAACTAGAACTCAGATTTCATGACTTTAAAGCCATTGTTCTTTGCATTAGACCATGGCAAAGAAAGACAAAATGATACAATGGAAAAATTACTGGAATGAGAATTTGGAGTCCTGGATTTTAGTACTGCTTTTGCCACTAATTTGTCATGTGACCTGAGTAAGTCTTTCTTACTTCTCAGGACCTCAATTTCTCCATCTGTCAAATTAGGGATTTGGACCATATCAGGGATATAAAACATATGGTTATTGGTAAATATTTAATAAAAGTTTTAAAATACAATAGAACAAAGATAATGTTAATCTGTGATTTTCTAAGTCAATATGTGACCTGCAGGGACCCTTATGGTATGTATGATGGTTTGTAATTTTTTTTTTACTCAGTTCTTTTTTTTTTTTTTGAATGAGGCAATTGGGGTTAAGTGACTTGCCCAGGGTCACACAGCTAGTAATTGTTAAGTGTCTGAGGCCGGATTTGAACTCAGGTACTCCTGACTCCAGGGCTGGTGCTCTATCCACTGTGCCACCTAGCTGCCCCAGTGGTTGTATTTTAATTTGACAGCACTGGACCAGTTGATTTCTGAAATTTTCCCAGCTCTGCCAACCTTTGGTTTTTGTCTTTGTGGGATGAATTAACATTAATTCTTTTCCTAGCCCTGCCCCAATTTCACAATACCCCTTGACAGCAAGAATCATACAAAGATTTAGAGCTGGAAGACACATGAGAGCAATTTAATTCTTCCCTTCATTTTACACATTCAATTCAACTCATTTCTGTTCAAGAAACATTAAGTAAGCAGCTAGTACTTGTCAGGCACTGTGCTAAATTCTGGAGATACTAAAAGAGGCAAAAGACCATCTCAGCCCTCAAGGTGTTTATAATCTAATGGGGGAGATAACATGTAAACAAATATATACAAAGAAAGACATATGCAGTACAAAAAGGAGATAATTAACAGAGGGAAGTCACTACAATTAAGAGGGGCTGAGGAAGGCTTCCTGTAGGAAGTGAGATTTTAATTGGAACTAAAAGGAAACCAGGGAGATCAGTAGTTGGAATGGAGGAGGGAGAGCATTTCAGGCATAGGGGACAGCTAGAAGCAATGCCTGGAGGGGAGACATAGTGTGTCTTGTTTATGGAGTATCCAGAAGGCCAATGTCTGGAATGTAGAGTGTTCAAAGACTAGAAAGGTGGGGGACAGAGAGGGAGCAATGGGGTTGAGGGAGAGGGAAGGGAACTCGTTTGTGAAAAGCTTTGAATGCCAAACAGCAATTTTTATTTTATCTTGGAGGTAATAGGGAGCCATTGGAGCTTATTGAGTCAGGGGTTGACCTATAAAGTAAAGCCCAGAAAAGTGATATAATTTGCCTAAGGTCCTACAAGTAGCAAGTAGCAGAAACAGGATTTGAACCCAGGTTCTCTGACTCCAAATCCAGAGTTAGCCCACCATTAGCAAAAGAACATTGGACTTTGAATCAAGTAACCTGTGTTCAAAACAGAGGAGTGTGGTGGATAAGTAGCTAAATATCTCTGAGCCATAGGTTCCTTGTCTGTAAAATAGGAATATCAGTACCATCTCCCTCTTGGACCTTGGAACTAAGTCCGGCTGGGGAACACAGCTATTTGTGAACCCTTGACCAAAGGACATTCTCCAAGGAAGGTTCTACTATTACACAGACATCCTTTGACACTAAATGGGGTGTAGACAGAAGAAGAGAACACTGACCTAGTGAGCTAGACCAGCCAGATTAACCCTGGTTGTCAATGGTGTGACTGATGTAGTCGGGTTGCTTCCACATCTGAGAAGCCACATGGTATAGTTAGGAGAGGGTTCATTTTGGAGGCAGAAAGACCTGGGTTTAACTCCTTCCTTTGGCATATAAAAGCTACCTGACCTGGGAAGATCGCTTAGCCTCCTCGATGATTAGGGCTAATCTCTGGGGCAGCTAGATGGCGCAGTGGATAGAGTACTGGCCCTGGAGTCAGGAGTACCTGAGTTCAAATCCGGCCTCAGACACTTAATACTTAACTAGCTGTGTGACCCTGGGCAAGTCACTTAACCCCAATTGCCTCACCCCACCCCCCAAATCCTACAAAGCTCTATTAAATTAAAGTTGTTTAGTTGGTTTTCAGTCATGTCTGACTCTTTGTGATCATTTTGGGGGTTAAGTGACTTGCCCAGGGTCATATAGCTAGTAAGTGTGTAAGACCAGATTTGAACTCATGAAATAAGTCTTCCTGATTCCCAAGCCCTGTGTTCTATCCACTGTGCCACCCAGCTGCCACATTAAGTTAATACTGGAGTTATTATTTAACAGAGCCACCCTTGGCTGACAAAAATGAAGCCTTGGGAATCATACACACGTACATACATACACGCATGCACATGCATGTGTGTATATGCTTTGCCCTTTGATAAAAAGCAAGACTCTTCTGTAAGCTGAGAGCATTACTTGGAAGCCTCTGTGGTTAGGGTTAGACTTTTCCTTTCCCCAACCACCTCTTTATTCATTTCAACCTTCCCTAAAGATGGAGAAGGGATGGAATAAAGAGTAGGGAAATGGCTCCTGAAATATATAGCATAGACCAGGTGCCTATGCCACTGTCCAAGTCACAAGGACTCTGGCCTCCTTCTTTCTTCTCTGAAGTGTGTTTTATTTTCCCCATCTATTTTCCACTAGGTCCCATAAGATCTTCATCTCCTTCCACCAGGCCCTCTGGTGAGAAGAGTGGATCTAAATTAACTCTCTCTCATTACCCTGCTCAGCCCAGCCCAGCCCAGTTCAATGAAAAGATCAGTCTTGTTCTTTTCCTCTGGGCTCTTGAGAGAATCTTACCCTGAGCTTGCTCTTCTCTTGCTCTCAAGACTTTCCCAGTAAGATCATTTTGTGGAAGAGGGAATGAAGTACTTGAGCCTGACCTTTAACCCTAGAATTGAATGACAGAACCAGACAGCAGCCTTCAGTCCATGCAGTCATAGAGGGAAGGCAGCTGCTGCTCCCCTATTCTTATAAATGCTTATCTCAAATATCTGAGAGCCACTTGACCTCAGACTATAAACTACATGTAATTCCACACCATGTACAGCACTTTGCACATTTGGAAGCCTCAAGAGAAATTTATTCAACTTTAAGACAAATACATTTTAACTTTTAAAAAAGGGATAAAAACATTTGAAGCCAAAGTGACTAACAGTCTAACAGAAACTTACCTGATTGTGGAAGGGCTTCAATAAAGTCAAACACATGCTTCTCTAAATCAGCCAAGTCTGTGAATGGGCGCTGGGACCAGATGGCTGCCGCAATCAAGGGGCATTTCTCTATGATATTCCCCAAAACATCAACAAACTCCCCAAAGTTCATGGAATTGACCATCTGGATATCCATGCCTCACTTTCTGCAGGAAAACCAGCAAAGTCTCACCAGGGAGCCCGAGAAAGAATGAGTGTCACTCTCAGAGTTAGCTTGGTTAGATTTACTGAATATGCAAGTAAAAAACTTGTTTCCATGGACTACCAGCTTGGCATGTTTTAAATGCCCTCAGGTGAAGGTGAAGCAGAAATATTGTGTAATGAACAAACACCAGCAAGAGGTAAAGTCAGGCAGAGGAGATATGTACAGCTAAACATTGACTATTTGTAATCTTTGAGCTCTGTCATTCAAAGTATTTGAATTACACATATCAGGGGGTAGCTAGGTGGCACAGTGGCTAAAGCACCAGCCCTGGATTCAGAGAGATCTGAGTTCAAATCTGGCCTCAGACACTTGACACTTACTAGCTCTGTGACCCTGGGCAAGTCACTTAACCCTCATTGCCCTGCAATAAATAAATAAATAAAAATGAATTACACATATTATTGGTGCCTTTAACAGTTTTAAATTATCATGGTGTAGATTATTTTTCTCTTAAAAACCAAAGAAAGGCACCTTTATGTCAGTGAGCTTGGTACGTGATCCAGTATAGGCTATTACTCTTGATATCTGCCTGCTCTGGCCTCCTACACATAATTCATCCATCTCTATTGAGATGGATCTACTACCCAGATATCATTTTTTTTTTTTTTTTAGTGAGGCAATTGGGGTTAAGTGACTTGCCCAGAGTCACACAGCTAGTAAGTGTTAAGTGTCTGATGCCGGATTTGAACTCATGTACTCCTGACTCCAGGGCCGGTGCTCTATCCACTTCGCCACCTAGCTGCCCCCCAGATACCATTTTTAAAGGAAAAATTCTCTTTATAATTAGTTTTTCAGCCAGTTCTTTTAGTATGTGTTTATATGCATGCATATGTATAAGGAAGTTTAGTGTAGTAGTAGACAGAGACCTGGTCTCAGAGTCTGAAAACTTGGGGTCAAATCTCACCTCTGACACATACTGGCTGTGTGACCTTGGGCAAGTCATTTAATTTCTCAGCAAACCAAGTAACTCTCTGAAACTCTAAGTTGCACAGCAGTTGCAGATCTGAATTTATAGAGGGAGTTTCCTCCTCAGCAGTTCCCTATACCAATGAAATCACAGATGTTATTCTCCTCTCCCCCCAATGTGTGTATACGCATGTATACATGAAATATATATAACATAATATACATTATATAATATAGCATATAAAATAATTGGTGTTAGTCATTACAGACCATGGCCCTTTATTTTTTTGCATGTAAATAAATGGGAGGAAACAAAACAAAACAAAACAAATAAATGGGAGGAAGAGAAGAAAAAGAAGGAAGATGACCTCTGACCTCAAATAGAAAGATTAAAAATTTCTTTTTAGAACTAAACATCCAAAAAGGGGAAAAATCAAGTTTATCGACTGTACAGTTATTTCATAATCAAATGTCAAAATAAGAAGAAAGAAATAACATTGGATAATAAATGAATATGACAGTTACAAAGTTTTGTAGATCCTGTATTCACAACATTTCCACATCAATCTCATATTTCCACTCACATGGCTGTTGCCATGGGCATTTAGACTTCTCTCCCCTCTTGTCTAACTGTTGAAATAGTTTAACTGGACTCCGGCCCTTCCCTTGCAAATTGATTATCCACACACCTGCCAAAAGAACAAGCCTATCTCTATTATTGCCCTGCTCCGTTGTTTCTGGAATAAAACAAACTCCTAAGCTTAGCATTTAACTCCCTACATCATCTGGCCCCATCCTACCTCTTCAGATGCAGTTTTAAAATTAAATCTTAGTTTTTCAGTCAATGAAAATCTGTTTCTTCTCCCTCTCTCTTCCCTTTCACCAGAAAAACAAAATCCATGTTATAAAAATCAAGTAAAACAAATTTCCACGTTGGCCATATCAGTGTATACTGATTACCTCTCTGTCAGGAGGTGGGTATCATGTTTCATCATGTGTCAATCATGTCTAGAATCTCGGAATCATGGTTGGTCCATAAGAGTTGGTATGTGGTATATCCATAAGAGTTCCTAAGTCTTTCAGAATTGTTTGTCTTTACAACATAGTTATTAGTGTATAACTTATTCTACTAGTTCTGCTCAGTTTACTATGAATAAATTCACATAAGTCTTCCTAAATTTCTCTTTAATCTCCCCCTTAATAATTTCTTAAGGCACTATATGCATATATGTATATGTACATATGTATGCATACATATGCACATACATGTATATGTATGTGTGCATGTGTTGTGGTAAAATAATGGAATTTGGCAGATGCCCAGGGGTTCGACTTGATTGATTTAGTAATGTTTGAATTGGGTGTGAATGAGAAACTACTAGTAGTAGTAGGCTTCCACCAGTCACAGACAACCATGGATCAGTGCCTTGAAGAGCCACAGGCCACAGTGTGGCTGTGCAGCTGGAGTGTCCTCTCCAGGGCACTGCCTGGGCAGATCAATATGGAAAACAAGCTGTTGCCCATGCAGCAGGTTTTCCCTCTCTGAGACATTGGTGGATCCAAAGGAGAGGCAGAGCCAATACAGTTTGGTACCAGTGCCACCGCAGGAGTTGCCAGAGGGATGTGATGTCCAACATCCAACTGCCTAAGGGACTCCGACTCCTGATTATTCCTTGGGGTTAACTCCCAAAGCCTTTCCCATATATGGGTATAGCCACAAGGCAGCAGAGGTTTAAAATCAGGGTTCCTTCCCCTAGGCCAGTTGCCTGCCAAGGCTGATGAGCCCCACCTGCCCAAAGCGACTGGTTTTAAGGCGCCAGTGACTCACCTTTGCCCCTTCTCCTGTTAGTGAAAACAGTTCTGCCTTAAGAAGGCCACTACTAAGTACCCACTTAAGGTGATTAGATTTTGAGCCACACCCAGACCACCCCATTAAACTTAGTCTAACTTGGTCAACCCTGAGGAGGAGTGTCCTCAGAGGCTGTGGACTGCATCATCAACAGGGAACCAGTCTCAGCCACATAACTTGAAGGACCTCCCCTTTGGGGGAGGGAGAAAAGGGACCCCAACAGGAAGTCACTCACTCTCGCTCTCTGGCCTTGGAGGAGCTATTGGAGTGGACTAAAGACTGGCTGAACAGCTGACTTCCATAGAAATTACGGACCCCTGGTGGTAAATTCATCAAATCCAGCTCTTTGAATTAGCTGAGCTAAAAGTGAGTTTGGGTTTTGAGACAGCCTTTGCTAGAGCCAGGGAGATTATCCATTTTCCTCTTTCTCTATTCCCTTATCCTTGACTTTTATTGTTATTTTTTTGCAGGGCAAGGAGGGTTAAGTGACTTGCCCAGGGTCACACAGCTAGAAAGTGACAAGTGTCTGAGGTCAGATTTGAACTCAGGTCATCCTGAATCCAAGACTGGTGCTTTATCCACTGCACCACCTAGCTGTTCCATTGTCCTTGACTTTTAATAAAAACCTGATTTGTTTGTGGAAAAGAGGCTGTTAAGCTCCTTTCTTATTGGCCTGGGAGAAATAACTAAAAAAGGCAGTTTGGAGGGGAGAAAGCTTTGGACCTAGAGGTCCTTCATTATTTTCTGAACCCCAATATTATGGTGAGCCACCCAATGAACTCTCCCCATATTAAATTTGGCCCCTACAGTGTATATGTATATGTGTGTGTATATGTGTATGTATGTATGTATGTATGTATCCTTTTCTTAGGTATTATAGGGCACTGGACCTGAAGTCAGGAAGACCTGCATTCAAATTCAGCCTCATACTCTAACTAGCTATGTGAACTTGGGCGACTCACATGTCTGCATAGTTTTCTCATTTGTAAAATGGGGATAACAATAGTATCTACCTCTCAGGATTGTTTCGAAGGAAAATAAGGTGATATTTACAAAGCTCTCCATAAACTTTAATGCCTCACATAAATACTACCTATTGTTATTATTTCTTCTTTCTTTGACCTCTTTGGGGTATAGATCTAGTAGGGTGTCATTGGGTCAAAGGTTTTATACCGAAAGTGTATTTAATGCACTTGTTTTTCCATAGCTCTTCCAACATTTGTCATTTTTCCCTTTTTTTTTTTTTGGTCTAATTTGCCAATCTCAGAGTTGGTTTTGTTTTTGTTTTTTTTTGCAGGGCAATGAGGGTCAAGTGACTTGTCCAGGGTCACACAGCTAGTAAGTGTCAAGTGTCTGAGGCCAGATTTGAACTCAGGTCCTCCTGAATCCAAGGCCAGTGCTCTATCCACTGAGCCACCTAGCTGCCCCCCAGAGTTATTTTAATTTACCTTTCTGTAACTATTAGTGATTTGGAGCATTTTATATAGATATTAATACCCTTGATTTCTTCCCTTGAAAACAGTCTGTTCATATCCTTTGACTATCAATAGTGGAATGGCTTTTATTCTTCTGCCTCTTCAGCCATATACATTGCTCCCAAACTTGCATTCTATTTTCAACCTGGACAAACTGGCTTATTTGTTGTTTCTTGAACTCATAAATCCTTTTCTCATTTTTGTGTCTTTGCACTACCCTCCTCCCTTCTAAAAAGATTCTCTAGATAACTTCAAGGTTCAGTTCATATACCATCTCCTACAGAGAGCCTTTCTTGATCTCTCTTTAGTTGTTGGTACTCTCTCTTCTCAGAATTATAGCATATATCCTTATCTGCTTGCACATTGTTTCTTCCTCTTTCTTCTCCTAGTTCCTACCTCAATGTTGCAGACTCAAACCTCCATCCAGTGCTTCTTCCTCTTGTGACCTCTAATGCCAGTATTAACCACAATCCCAAACCTCTACCCAGTCCCAGTTTTTCACCTCAGCTCAGAATTGCTCTGTGGTAGGGTTACTGTATCAAGAAGGTGCAGGGGCAATGAAGAACTGAAAGGGAAATGGAAAGTCCCTTTGTTAAGCTCTCAAATTGGTTCTTCATTAGTCCTTCTAGAGCTACGACACTACTTCTACAGTGGGCCAACATCAAAGGGCAAGTGTTGAGAAAATCCCAAGCTGTCTAAGACTCCCCCCTCTCTTATTGGTAATAAAAACAATCTGTTTTATTACAATTAAATTTATTTGAAACAGAAAAAAATGAGTCCTTGGGTGAGAACATAAGGAGAAAATTTTATTAAATAAATCTTAAAAAAAATTTTTTAAGAACCTAATGTGGGGTATCTAGGTGGTCCAGTGGATAGAGCACTGGCCCTGAAGGGCCTCAGGAGGACCTGAGTTTAAATCCGGCCTCAGACCCTTGACACTTACTAGCTGTGTGACCCTGGGCAAGTCATTTAACCTCAATTGCCTCACCAAAAAAAAAAAAAAAAAAGAACCTAATGTGCTTCCTTGGTGCCTTGAGGAAAATTATTTCCATGCTTTTGTAATGCCACTTACTAGCCGTGTGACCCTGGGCAAGTCACTTAACCCCAATTGCCTCACTAAAAAAACAAAACAAAACAAATAAGAGAATGAATAAGTGAATAAGTTTGCCAACCCTGGGCTCACTGAATCTTGGGGGAATGATGGGTTTTCCTTGAGGGATTAAAGATTAGGCTGGTGTCATTAAGAGAGAAATAAGAACAATCTTCTTCAACAGTAACTTTAAGTGTTTAAGGGCAGATGCTGCTCTGGGTCTCCTATATATTATTCAAATTGGAACTCTAGACACAGTTTCCCATGGACATTTTATGATACATGGTGATGAGATTCTATAGTATTATCAATTCACAAGGTTAGTATACTTCAAGTATGTTAATTTGGGGGGGGGCCAGGGCAATGGGGGTTAAGTGACTTGTAAGTGTCAAGTGTCTGAGGCTGACTTTGAACTCAGGTCCTTCTGAATCCAGGGCCAGTGCTTTATCCACTCCGCTACCTAGCCGCCCCCCAAATATGTTAAAATTTAAGTAGACTTTTGTGATCTGCCTTGGGAATCTACTCACCACTTAGAAGAATAAGGTTGTTGTTTTTTTTTATAAATGCATTGAGCTTCAAGCAACTAACTTACAAGCATCCCTTGTGATTTATGAGGATTTCTTGTATCTGTAAATATATATAGCACTTAAGTAAAATAAATAAAATACTATTTCTGTGACCTGGAGCAAATTATTTCATTTCTGTGGACCTCAGTTTCCTCATGTAAAAAATGAGGGAATTGGGGGCAGCTAGGTGGCGAAGTGGATAGAGCACCGGCCCTGGAGTCAGGAGTACCTGACTTCAAATCCGGCCTTAGACACTTAATACTTACTAGCTGTGTGACCCTGGGCAAGTCACTTAACCCCAATTGCCTCACTAAATTAAAAAAAAAATGAGGGAATTGGACTAGGTGGTCCATAAGGTCTCTTCAAACTGTATATCTATGTTCTTATGATTTTAGGATTGTTACAGAGTTAGCAGAAGTGACCAAGTATTGGCAAAAATTGTGTGAGCAATTAAACTCAATAACTTTTCCTGAAACAGCTCTATCTCACTGTTTGCATTCACTAAATCAATCTCAGAAATGTCAATTTGGGGGGAAATAATGCAATTTTCACCTACCCATTGGGGTAGCCTTGTATGCAGCAACATCCTTAGGGATTAGGCTCACATGCATAACTAATTTGTGGGTTGCTCAATTTTAAAAAATCATGATACTTGATTTTTACAAAAAATTGTCTTCAAAGCAAGAGGTTTTATTAGCAGCAGCCAAGAAAAAATATTATCTGACCTCAAGCAAAAATCAGGTTTATTTTATAGTTGTAACACCTCCTTCTACTTTAAACCTTTTAGTCAGTGGAGATTAAATCGAATCATTTTAAGTAAAAAATGAAATAAATGAAAAAAGCATTTATCAGTACTATGTGTCAAGCATTGTCCTAAGCATCGGTGATAGAAAAAAATAAAGTCAGTTCCTGGATTCAAGATTATTTTTAAAACGTGACTTCAGTCAATTGGATGAGTTCATTCTCCTTACCAATAAGTAAATGAATTGACCCCTGGAGCCAGAGACTTGACTAGTGCTACAAACAACAATCCTGGGGCGCCACCTACTGGTCGCACTGATGAAAAGCTCTTCATTAAACATGGGAATGTGTTGTTTCCTTCTGCTCGTTTTACAGATGAGGAACTGAGGCAAACAGGGTTTTAAGTGACTTGCTCAGGGTCACATGGGTAGTGAGTATCAGAAGTCACATTTGAACTCAGAAAGATGATTCTTTCTTACTCTATGTCTGGTGATCTATCCACACTGTGTCACCACCCGCCCGCGCTTTGGATTATAGGATCATAGATTTAGAGCTGGGAGGCACCTCAGATGCAATTTAGTCTGGTCCCCTCATTTTACAGATAAGGAAACAGAGGCCTAGAGAGGTTTTTTTTTTTTTTTGGCAGGGCAATGGGGGTTAAGTGACTTGCCCAGGGTCACACAGCTAGTAAGTGTCAAATGTCTGAGGCTGGATTTGAACTCAGGTCCTCCTGAATCCAGGGCCAGCACTTTAACCACTGCGCCATCGAGCTGCCCCAAGGCCTAGAGAGTTTTAAGAATCTTGGCCATAGTCATTTAGGTAGTAATAGAGCTGATATTTTATATCAGTTCCTCTGAATCTAAATACAAAGCTCATTCCACTGAATTGCTATATATTACAGTTTGGAGACTGTACTATATTTGGCTTTTACTATATGTAGTCATATTAAGGAACAGGCATTATATTTCAGGAGACATAATTTAACCTTTATTCTATTTGAATCTACCCACTAAGGAGTAGTGAAATAATAAAACTTGATTGTGTTTTCCAGTGTCTAATCTTAGGCCTTAATATTTTTAATGTCTTCATTCCATAAATGAATTTTTCAACAACCAAGAAAAAACCACTTTGATCCAAGGCAGTCAGTTAATAATCATTTCTTGAGTGTCTACTAAGTGCTAGGAATAGAATACAAAGAAGAAACATAGTCTCAAGGAACTTAATGGGGGAAATAGCAAAAAGGAAGCTATGTTTTCATAAAGAAATAAAAGAACATGTGTCAAAAAAAAGGAAGCTGAAAAGCATTGGGGGAAAGTATGGGAAGAGGGTTGTGGGATATGTAGTGCATTACATAGGCAATTTTCATTAAAGAGATTTCTCTATTGGGAACTTACAGGGATGAAGTTACTTGCAGACTTCTATTACTCATAGACTACCTAGCTACCACTACTTGTTATGTTCTGTGTGAGGACTGAGTGAAGCCACTTGGAAGAGAGGAAACTTGGGAAAGAGATGGAATAAGGTTTTTGAATGTAAAGAAAGATATTACTTTTCATTTTTATTTAATAAATGGGTTTCTTGCCTCACCACCATCATCTAACAATTAGCATAAGTACCTGGCAGTTTTGTGTTATTTGCAAATGTAGGTGTCTTGGTTTTAGCAAGGAGACTAGGAGGCTGCAGATGGATGCCTGATTTAGGGGCAGAGGTCTCTTGTCATTTCATCCTTTTTTTTTTGGATGTTCCCCTCAGGGAGGGTGGCATTGTTGGGGGAGGTGGATGTGACTCATAGACCTATCTTCCCACCCTAAGGGTCTCTGGACACCTAAAGCCATGTGAGAGAGAATGTGCACTCCCTAGCAGCAGAGTGGTAGCAATGAACCAGTGAAGGGCAGAAGCCTCCTGTGTAAGCAGGGAAGCTGAGGAAACTGAAGCTGTGAAATCCTCAGCGTCAGGATCCAGGCCCAGAGCTATGAGAGAAGATTGTACAGGAGGGATATGGGATAAACACTGTGTTGTTAGCACCAACCCCCCTCCACTCCACGCCCCACCCCACACACACCCACTGATGACCTACAAGGCTGATTCATTCAGTTTTTCCTTCTTCCCTTTTCTTCCCTTTTTCATGAGAAGACATATGCCTGTTTCTCTATATTTATCTTTGTTGTCTTTGTCCTTCGGTTTACTTTGTTTTTATAAGTATGGAAAATATGGTTAAGCGTTGCTTTGTTGATCTTTGTGTACTCTTGTTCAAATGCAAAAGAGAATGGCCTTAATGTAGTGACAGGGAGAAGAGGAGAGAGGCAGACAGACAGACAAAGAAGCAGACAGTCAGACAAATAGAAAGATAAAGACGGGTGGGAGCGGGGCAAAGCCAGAGGGAGAGATTAAAAAAAGAGAAAAGGGAGAGAGAAACAGACAGACTGTGATGTGTGTGTGTGTGTGTGTGTGTGTGTGTGTATGTAGTGGGGGGCAAATGTTTCATGCTGCCCTGTGGAAGCTTTAATAGGAGACCAGCTTGGAAGGGAGCTCAACAAATACAAGTTAATAGAAATGCTCAAATTAAATGAAAATTAGATATTAGATACTCCAAATCTGTCATTTAGAAAAATTAAATAACAAACATTTTCAAAGTAGAAAGTTTATTTCTATCCCACAAAGTACAGTCATAGAATAGCTACAAAAAAGAGATAACCTTAAAGTACATGTTATTTTCTTTTTTTTGGCTAGACAATGAGGGTTAAGTGACTTGCGCAGGCTCACACAGCTAGTAAGTGTCAAGTGTCTGAAGCCACATTTGAACTCAGGTTCTCTTGAATCGAGGGCCAGTGCTTTATCCACTGTGCCACCTAGCTGCCCCCAGTACATGTTATTTTCAAGGTTGGATTAAGAAATCATATTAGGCACTTAAAAATGTTTTTAGATATTTACAAAAACACAGGATAATTCAAGTATGTCATTTCCACATAGGCATCATGGGAAGGCCTTTGGTTGCAAGTACATATACAAACCAAGTTATAATTGATCAGTTTTCCTTGACTTTCCTTTCTTCTTTTTTAAAAATTTCCTTTTAAAACAAGAACACACCCTGTCTGAACATCTAGAGGCCATACCAACATGGCGGGAGCTGATGATCCATCCCACTTCAGTGATTCCACCAGCCTTCTTTTGGCAATATGCAGTGCGCATAAAGATTGGTGAGAGAAGTTAAGATGACTCAGTTGGTTTTCTAGGGATCTTTATCCTGGGGCTGAGGAGGGGGTTGGCCAGGACTGATATGACTGCTACCAGATGACCTGTTTTGGTAACTGGACACAGGTTTGGAGATTCCATCTTCAATATTTTGATACATCTAAATGTGAGAAAGAGAAAGAACATTATGACATGGACCAATGTATGAATAGAGGGTAACTGCAGCTTTTACTGGATAAGACTCCACATTGCTTGCTTTTCATCCAAGCATCTTGAACACACAACAGTCACTTCTGTTTTGTTTTTGTCTGGACCTTTGACTTCATCTGTTAGAATGGGGAACTTCCAGGGTGTGGAAACTCCCTCCTCCCTGTACAAAGGCATTAGCAATTATGGTCTTTGAGAGTTGGCTGGGACTTTGAAAGGTTGAGAGATTTGCTCCCAGGCTACAAAGTTAGTGTGTGTTAGAGTGAGGACTAGAACCCAAATGTTCCTGATTCCAAGGCTGGCCCTCTATCCACTCTATTTTGTGGCCCCTTTTAAAATCCATAGCAAGTTATATTACATGACAAGTCATTTTTAGTCTTTATGCTATGCATGAAGAAACTGAGTCAGGGTTAAATCCTTTATTACAAACTTGATTCTACCAATAGGTTTAAGTAGCAATAAACCTTTGCAGTACCAGTGAATGGGGATGGCAACTAATGGAGGTAGCTCCTCTCCATTGCTGGTTTATTTCACAATTAACAAGAGTAAAGAGATGAAAGAGAGAAGACTTTTCTGAAAATTTTCTATGGGACCCAGAAATTATTCTGGCTCTACTTATCAGTTTCTGGGTAGTCTTGGGAAAATCCCTGAATCTCCATTCTTCTTTCTTTAAAACAGAAATAAAAATGCCCTAATGTTCAATTTAATTCAGTTCTACAAACCAGGCACCGTGCTTGGTGCCAGGAATAGAAAGATAAAAATGAGACAGTCCCTTATTTCATGGAATTTACATTCTGCTGGGGAGGAAACAGGTTGGGGAAGATGGGACATGTACACAGAGAATAAAATGAAAAATATATACAAAGTAATTTCAAGTAAAAGGGAGAGCATTAACAACTGGGGGGGGGTAAAGGTGGCACTGGAGTGGGGACCTAAATTTCAAGGCATGGAGGTGAGGAAGGGAAAAGGAATAAGCATTTATTAAGCACCATCAATGTGTCAGGCACAATACTAAGCATTTTACAAATTTCTGGAAGGAAAGAAGAGCATGGGAGTAAAGTATGGGGGGTGGAGATGAAATATCCCCTGTCACTGTCAGCTATATTACCTCTGGCACACTTAAACACATGCTATAGTTCTTAATATAGTCTTTGCCTGGGGCAGATCCATTGTTCCTCATCTCAGATCACTTGTCTATAATTACCTTGAATTCTTTGCTAGTTCTTTAACAGTTTCATGCTAAAGCAGATAAAAGAAAGAGACCAAAGGACTTCTATACTTTAAAAATGCTCCATTTCTTCAACCTTTCTGATCCAAATCACTGGCAATGATATTTAGTTTTAATATGGACCGAAGTGTCAGTCAACACAGGGGGAAAAGCTATTCTTCAACTACAACTTGGTGAAAAGAAGTCAGAAATCCAAACAGAAACCTGATCTCCACTGTGTAGGGGCTGCTTGGTGGCATTTTATCTGAAGGGAAAACAGAAACACCATCGGAAGGAAGATTTTCTTCTATCACCAGGTGATGGGGTAGAGCCTGGATGGCTCCGAATCTTAAGGATTTAACTTTTGACATGATGGGTTAGTCCAACTATATTCAATGAAAGGGATAAGGATAGGGATTGGGATCTATCCCTATTTAGACCCATGGTTTCATTGTACAGGGAAATTCTGGACAAGGAAAGCCCTTCCTCAAATTTAGGTTGGTACCTTCTCTTCAGTTTATAATTATAGAGAGTTGTCTAGAGCACTAAGTAACTTGCCAAGGGTCACATAACTAGTAAGTATCATGAGAATGACACAGACTTGGTCTTCATGGCTCCAAAGTCATCTTTCTATCTATCACCATGATGCCTTTCTGTTGGAATAAGGGACTAAGAAAAAAAAAACAACTAAAAAGTAGCTGATTTTCCAGCCAATAGGAACGGGATTTTAGTTTCTTTGACATGACCATACTCCATAATGGCTATTAACTGATGAAATTATCAGTTGTCTTCAGAAAAAATACAGCTATTTTCATAAGCATCCATGACTAGACATTGTGTACCCTCAGAAACACCAAAACAAACAAATAAAAAATCCTGGAAATGAAAAGAATTGATAGTTTCTGTTCAGAGATGTTCCTAGTGACAGTGACTTTCCTTTCCTTCCCACCTAAACCAAAAAAGGATAAAACTTTCAAGTTAGACAGGATTCCCTTTGCACTACATACCGCAACTTCTGCATTTGCCAGTTGACATCCCAGAAAAGAAGTCAGATGTGGGAAGGATGGCCTTTTCCTGGAGTCAAAAGACCAGCAGGATTGCATTATAAAGTAGCTGTAGGAACAAAGGAACAAGGAGAAGGATCAAGATGAGTAAAGCACTATGAAGCCAAATCCATTAATTTCCAACGCATGAAGTGTCATTTTGGCTATATGGAGAGCTAATTGTTGAGGTAATTGTTAAGAGGCTAAATTCTGCTGTGAACACTTACTTTTGTAACAGGGAAGACAAAAAGAGAGTTGGGAAAAGGTTGTAGATATATTTAAAGGAAAGAAAAATAGTTGTCCTGTACAGAGGTCTTGAATGTTGTTTAGCATAGAGTTTGATCACTCCCAGGGAAGTGAACCCTGTTCTAATTGAAGTTGTCCAGCACCATCAAGTCATTTGGGTCCTGCAGGGTGAGGACCCTCCTCCAAGAGGTGGATCATAGATTTAGAAAAAGAAGGGACCTCAGAATCCTCTAGTCCAACCTCCTAATTTTATAGGTAAATAAACAGGCCCAGAGAAGTTAAAAGTACATGGTCACACAGATACAAAGCATCAGCCATGAGATTTGAACCCAGGTCCTCTAAATCTAGAGCCAGTTTTCCTTCACCTATGCTAGGACCTCACAGCAAAATAAAAATTATATGTTGTTGAGTTGTTTCAGTTGTGTCTGCCTGTTCATGACCCCACTTGGGGTTTTCTTGAGCAAAAATACTGGAGTGGTTTGCCATTTTCTTCTCCAGCTCATTTTACTGATGGGGAAACTGAGGCATAAGGGTTAGTGATTTGCACAGGGTCACACAGCTAGTAAGTGTTTGAGGTTGGATGTGAACTTAGGTCTACCTGAGTCCAGGTCCTGTGTTCTAACCACTGTTCCACCTAGCATAAGATTATATGCTATGCTGAAATAGTTTTCTAAGGTACCCAAGTGTAAAGGCAAGTTTTTCTTTTTCACAATAAATCATTTTTTGTCTGTTGTACGTTCTCAGCATTTTACTTTCCTGGGTTTGGGGGGGGGGAGGGAGAAACTAATGTTTGTTTGAAATGGGACCCAATCTGCTTTAAATCTCAATGTAAGCTTCCACTTACATTTCTTCTGTAGCATAAAATGGCTGGTCCATTTTAAATCCACTTTGAATGAGCTTGTAGAAATTGTTGTCGACTGGAATGCCAGGGTAAGGATTCACACCTGAGAAAAACATCAAGGAAATAAAATCAGTATCCAAGTGGAGCAGAATTAGCATCAAACAAGCCCCTACTTTCAGGCTCTTCTATTGGAATGGGCTCCTTTAGGGGGAGGGATACGAGAGATAAGAAATCTAGAGCTGGTATGCAGGGACACAAGTCTACCAGAGAGGGATCATAAATCTAGAATAGGAAGGAACCTCAGAGGCCATTTGGATCAACCCCTTGACTTTACAGGCAGGTTAAGTGACTTGTCTAAGGTCACATGTGTAGTAAGAATCACATATAGGACTCTGAACCAAGGAGCTCTGAATCCAGAACCAGGGACCTCAGGAGTCACCACAAAGGTGTCAAACTTACCCTTTGGGACCCAACCAGATTAAAATGAAATTGGGAAATGTTTAAAAAATTAAATAAATAAAAATACAACAATATTTTGTTGTTGTTGTTCAGTTGTTTTAGTTGCATCTGACTCTTTGTGACCCCATTTGAGGTTTTCTTGGCAAAGATACTGAGTGAATTGCCATTTCTTTCTCCATCTCATTTTGCAGAGGAGGAAACCGACTCACCCAGGGTCATACAGGTAGTCAGTGTCTGAGGCTGGATTTGAACTCAGAAAGATGAGTCTCCTGAATGCTAGGCTGGGCACTCTACACTGCACCACTTAGCTACTCCACAAAATAGCCTAGATAATGTTGATTTGTGGTTCTCTAAGTCAACTTGCAGCCTACACTGATCTTTTCTATTTGAATTTGATATCACTAATAGTGTCATCTATAGTCAACCTTCTCGTTTTATAGATGAGGAAACAGACCAAGAGAGAACATTGGCCAAGGTTACACCCAAGGTAGTAAGTGGCAGAGCCAGGATCTGAACTCTGATATTTTGACTACAGATGCATTATTTTTTCCCACAGTACCTCTCAAAAGCTGTTTTTATTTTAGTCTTTGAACAGTGCCTGGCACTTTTTTTTATATGGATTAAAACATACCAAGAGAAAATATTTCCCAGAGCAATATTCCAAAGGACCAGACATCACTCTTAATTGTATATATGCCTTCAAATAGGCTTTCAGGAGCCATCCATTTCACAGGTAACCGAGCCTGTATAAGACCAAAGAAAAGATCAAAAGGTGACTTTTCCATTTTCCATTGATTTTAATTTTTTTCTATTTATCAATATTGTTTTAATGAGTTCACATTAGTTTTAATAATGCCACTTTAAACAAAATGCATGTTTTGAAATAATGAAGAGTAAAATGAGTACAGCCAAGAGAACATTGTATACAGTAATGGCAATATTGTTCAAAGAATAACCATGAAAGACTAAGTTATTCTGAGTATTATAAATAATCAAACCAACTACAAAGGATCTACGAAGGAAGATGCTATCTGCCTACAAAGAAAGAACTGATAAAAGCAGTATGCACAGTATGGTTTTAACTAAATATGTGTGTAAAAATAAATAATTTTTTTAAGGTCAAACTCTTTTTGTGGTGGCAAAGATTGGAAATTGAGGGGATGTCCATAAATTGGCTAATGGTTAATGGCTAATAGCTGAACAAGTTGTGGTATATGATTGTTATGGTATATTGTGTTATAAGAAATGATGTACAGGATGCTTTCAGAAAAACCTCAAAAGACTTAAGTGAACTGATGCAAAATGAAGTGAGCAGAACCAGGAGAATATTCTACACAGCAACAGCAATATTGTAAAATGATCAACTGTGAATGACTTAGTTATTCTCAGGAATACAATTATCAAGACAATTCTGAAAGATTTATGATGAAAAATGCTATCTACCTCCAGAGAAAAAAGTTATGGAGTTTGAATGCAGATCAAAGTATACATTTTAAAAACTTTCTTTATTTTTCTTTTTAAAAAATCTGTGTTTTCCTTCACAACATGGCTAGTATGAAAATATGTTTTGCATAACTGCACATGTATAATCAAATTGTTGGCCTTTGGAAAGAGTAGAGAGAAGAGGAAGGGATGGAGAGAATTTGGAACTCAAATTTTAAAAAGGCAAATGTTAAAAATCATTTTTACATGTAATCATAAAAAATAAAATAAAAATTTTCCCCCAAAATTGAATGCTTAATGTACAAATCCAGAATTTAGGGATACAGTCCAGAAAATTCACAATTCTTGAGTAGATTCCCTCTTTTGAATTAAGAGTAAGATCAGTACTCTTGAAAAACACATTTATTTTCTTTCTTTTTTTTTTTGGTGGGGTAATGAGGGTTAAATTACCTGCCCAAGGTCACACAGCTAGTAAGTGTCAAGTGTCTGAGGTTGGATTTGAACTCAGGTCTTCCTGACTCCAGGGATGGTGCTTTACCTACTGTGCCACCTAGCTGTCCCCTTAAAGCATATGGACCAAATGGCATAGTATGACTTTTTTTTTCTTTTTTTTTTTTTTTTGCAGGGCAATTATGGTTAAGTGACTTGCCCAGAGTCACATAGCTAGTAAATGTCAAGTGTCTGAATCCATATTTGAACTCAGGTCCTCCTGAATCCAGGGCCAGTGCTTTATCCACAGTGCCACGTAGCTGCCCCTAAACACATTTATTTTCAAATAAATCTAGAAGCACAAACATGCACAAAATCTGGCTGGCTTGGCAGTATACAGTTCTTTAGCCAATCAACTGAACAGGGGTAAGCAAGTATTACTGAGTGTGTGGAATAGTTTGCCACTGAACTTCTGGAAATGCTGCTATACACAAGACTGTGGTGAGGGCGGCATGTGTCACAATTTCCAGAACTGACGGTATTTATTCACCTCAAATATGATAAAAAAAGGGCTCTTCAGCCAGATTGAGAGAGTCAAGTACGGTAACCTGATGATGAAGATATCTGTTCAGGAGAAAGCCACAAGAATTTAAATGAGACTATTTTTTTTTAATCTCTCCTTTTAGGCAGAAGGGGCAGAGACATATTCCTTCCACAGGAGCAGCTGCTCTTTATATGACTTGGATGACTGACTAAGTATTTTCAAAACTTGGGAAATTAGCTCAGTTTTGAATGATAAGTAAACTGATTTTCTGACTGGATTATTCTAATTGCTTGATTAAACCTAGAAGAATGATCTATGTTTTATGGGTAGATATTTATTCACTTTAGTGACAATTTTTCAGTTAGTGGGGTCAGAATGACTGAATTGTATCTTGCCTATCAATGAAATTGTACTGATTTTATCTGTAGTGGAGCCAGGGACCTACCCAGGACTCATGAAGATGACTATATATAAGTAGATATTTTTGAAAGCATTAGCAGGCATGGTGTTCTCATAAGTTGGGTCTTCTATTCCCACAGTGAAAAGATTCAGGAGTGGCAGCCACACAATTATGTAATACTCATTACAATTTCCTATTTGTCCCAAAGATCCAATGAGCATCTAATTCATTTAAGAGTCTACTATTGTTCAAGGTAGTGTTAAACAATGACAAAAACAAATTAATCCCTGCCCTCAAGGAGTTATAGTACAATAGGACAGGTACACAGATAAGCAATGCATAGTGATTTGGGAAGGAAAATTTTTAAGAACTGGGTGCTTGGGGAAGATTAAACAGATCAAACCTAAAGTTAGATTCTGGGAATGGACTATACACTAAAAGGCAAATGCAGAGTTCAAGAAAGAGTTTTCTTGTTGTTCAGCTGTTTTCAGCTCTTGGAGACCCCCATAGACCACAGCACATCAGAGCTATCCATGGGGTTTTCTTGGGGAAGAGACTAGAGTAATTTGTCAGAGGTTAAATAGCTAGGGTCACATAGCTAATATGTGTCTGAGGCAGGATTTGAACTCAGGAGTTCCTGATTCTAGGATCAGCACTCTATCCACTGAGCCATCTAGCTAACTTCTTCTTTTTTTTTTTTTTAGTGAGGCAATGGGGGTTAAGTGACTTGCCCAGGGTCACACAGCTAGTAAGTATCAAGTGTCTGAGGCCGGATTTGAACTCAGGTACTCCTGACTCCAGGGCCGGTGCTCTATCCACTGTGCCACCTAGCTGCCCCCATCTAGCTAACTTCTAAGGAAGAGTTAGTAGACTCGTTTTCTTGGACTGTAGAGTTACAAAAGGTGAATAGTAGAACATGAGACTGGAAAAGTAGCTTGGAGACAGATAACTGAAGGCTGCAAACTGAGGAGTTAACATATTATCCTTGGGGTATTAAAGAGCCACAGAAAATTTTTGTGCAGGGGAGTAACATAGTCAAGCCTGCCTTTTCATAGATTGTTTTGGCCTCTGTGTGGAGGATAGATTTGAGAGAGGAGAGAGTAAGATTGACCAGTGAGATGACTATTGTCACAATCCAGATTAGAGGTGGTAAAGGTCTGAATTTGGGTAGTGGTCAAGTGAGGGGAGATAAACAATATTACTGAGGTAGAATCAACAAGACTTAGTAACTGATTGCATATGAGTTTGGAAGTGCAAGCCCCTGGAATTTTCTAGTCTCTTTCATTTCCAACAGAAAAATTAGAACAACTTTATGATTCATTATTTTTTTGTGTGAAAAAAATGGGGAAAGGGGCAGCTAGGTGGCGCAGTGGATAAAGCACCAGCCCTGGAGTCAGGAGACCCTGAGTTCAAATTCGACCTCAGACACTTAACACTTACTAGCTGTGTGACCCTGGGCAAGTCACTTAACCCCAATTGCCTCACCAAAAAAAGAAGAAGAAGAAGAAAAATGGGAAAAGGGGCTTGATAATAACTATTAGCACAGTGTCTGTCACATAGTAAGTACTTTTTCATTTATTCACTGATCAATATTGATACCCACTATTAATAAGATAACTAGATATTGTCTCCTCATTTTCTAACTAAAGGAACTGATGCAGGTACCAGCTAATGTGATTTTTTCAAAGAAATGCCACTGAAATGTTAGAATAGGGACTTAAAAATGTACAATTTTAGGTTAGGATTCATTTAGAATCAGCTTATTTCTGGGTAGCCAGTGAGATCAGAGCTATTTTAATGCTTTTGTGTGTTTGTGTAATAGAATGATTCTTCTTCAAAGCCAAAAAGATTTCTTGGCATAGAAATTAAAGCTGTTATTGGGCATGTGTTTAGATGTTACTGGGGAAAAGGCGAGGGGGGTGGCAAGCTCATTTCTAAGGAGCGAGGTTTGTTCTATCAACCAAAGTAGATGTGATAAAACACACTCCTTTACTAGATGGTAAGCTTCCTGAGGATAGGATCTGTCATTTTTCCTTTTTCCTCCTATGTCCCCAGTATTTTGTACTCAGAAAGCACCTCATAATTTTTGTTTAATTGAATGAAATTGACAATGACATAAAAATTAAAATGGATAAAAACATCAGCCTCACATTGCCCCTGACAACATAGTTGGAGTCATTCATTATATCTCTGGCCAATCCAAAGTCACATATCTTCACCACTTTCCCATGAGTCACCAGTACATTCCTGGCTGCAAGGTCTCTGTGAACACACTAGAAAGAATAAATGTTATTTACTATAAGAAAAGGCTTTCTTCTGTTTCACATTCAAGACTAGTATTAAATATGGCAGTGTTGTACAGCTCATTGCTTTTCCAGTTCAGCATAAAGTATAACAGATGAATGGGGGGAACATATGTGGTTCATTTCTTCATTCTCATTTATGGTGAACATGGGTCTTCCACAGAGACCTTATTAAGCCATGCAAGGAAAGGAAACAGAGTCCCACTGTTTTAAGCTTGGTCACACAGCCAATGGGAAGCATGTGACATAATCAGTGGAGCTTTAGAAGATCTACTAACCTTTCATTCTAAGGAGGGACCTGAGTAGTGGCAATTCCAGAGGTAGCATAGAGCAGAGAAAGAAACAGAAATATGAAGGTACCAGAAGAGACCTAGAGATAGCTTGGGAGAAAATGAACATGAGTTTGGAAGTGAATCCTTTAGGGAATGGGTAGGGGTATCAGCACACTATAGAGAAAGCATAATCAAAGTGATCTGGAGGGGAGGGGTGTGGAGAGGGAGAGAGACAGACACAGACACAGACACAGAGAGAGACACAGAGACAGAGACAGAGGGAGAGAGATTAGGAAAATAGATTCAGGCAAAAGTTAGGATAGAGTAGACAACATGAGAACAGAGGGATAAAGGTGTTTAAGAGCATCTGACATTGATGTAATGCTTTAATGCCTGCAAAACACTTTCACTCATTTGAACCTCATAACAACCTTATGCAGTAGGCACTAAAGGTATAACTATCTTCATTTTACAGGTGAAGACACTGAGGCTCAGACAGGTTAGGTGATTTATCCAAGGTCACACCACTCTTAAGATTTAGAGGCATGATTTTATTCAAACCCATTTCTACTTGATGCCAAGGTCAAGACGGCCTACTAGGATAACAGGATCATAGATTTAATCCTGGCAAAGACCTTAGGAGCTATGTAGCTCATTTTATATATAGGGAGACTGAGATCCAGTGAGATGAAGCAACATATCCATAGGTAGGCAGAGTTGGAGGCAGGATAGGAAGCCAAGTTCTCATGATGCCTACATCACTACAAAAGTTTTGGATCTACTGCAAATAAATATATAGTACTGTAATCAAAAGAATGAGTTCTGTTATCAGATAGGCTTATTTAGAATTTTACCAAGTAAAGACCTAAACAAAGGATAGGCAAGCCATAAATCTGGAATGATTCCCTTGTCTTCTAACTAAGGCTTGGGGCTGTCTCTAGAGACATGCTCCTAATAGCATTGTAGATGTGCGGAAGACAACAAATGAGGAAACAGAACAGATTGAGATAAGGGGGGAGTTTAGACAGCAGGGTGTTGGCACCGGACCACCAAATCTGAAGCCTGGCTTTGCCATTCATTTATTACCTGTACGAACTGGGGCAAGTCACTTAAACTCCATAGGTCTCAGTTTTGTCATCTATGAAAAAAAGGGGGTTGAACGAGATGGTCTCTAAATTGGTGATGTGATGTTTTGGAGGCAGGAAAACCAAAAATGAAGAGTTAATTTCCATGATATGAAGGGAAAAAATAAATAGACCTTCATTTTTCAGCTTAGATAATGTAAATACTTGAAATGCTGTCAAAGAAATATAAGGAGAGGAGAGGGAAAGGGAAGGAGGGGGAAGGAAAAGGGGAAAATATAAGAGGAGGAGAAGAGAGGAGAGGGGGCAGGGTAGAGTGGGAAGGAGGGAAGGGAAAGGGGTAGAATAAAAGAGGACAGAAAGGAAGATAATGAATGAAAAGGCTATGAGAAGAATGATCTATGTCAGATTGTGAACATAATAAATATGTTGATGAATTGCTTGCCTTTTCAATGAAGGGACAAGGGAGAGAATTTGGAACTGATTCTTTTTAAAAGTGTTAAAAATTGTTTTAAAAATGTAATTGGGGGAAATAAGATATTAAAGATAAAAAAACTGCTGATGGCTGAGGACATAACTAAAGGGAGTTATAGATAAAGATTGAGAAGATGCGAAATTGGGGCAGCTAGGTTGACACAGTGAATAGAGTACCAGCTCCGGAATCAGGAGGACCCGGGTCCAAATCTGGCCTCAGACACTGACTACCTGTGTGACCCTGGGAAAATCACTTAATCCCAATTGCAGAGAGAGACAGAGAGAGAGAGAGAGAGACCAAGAGAGACAGAGACAGAGAGAGAAGCAAAATTGAGGGTAGAAGGAAATCTGCAAAAGTCTCAAGTGTCTGTTGATGCCTAAAGAAGGTCAAGACTTGAGGATGCAGGTACTCTGACCTTGCTAATCTTGCAAAATCCTAATAAATGCTTATTGAATGAGGCCTGGACCTTCTAGAGTTTCTGAGGTGGCTTTGAACATATCAGTAAGCTTTATGCTTTGGGTCCCCTGATCCAACTCCAGTAGCCACTGGCCTTCTAAAGGAATCTCATCTCTATTGCCAAGACAAAGCACAGAATTAGGGCAGTTGGGTGGGTGGGCGGGGGCTATGAATTGGGAAAGAGACAGAATTGGAGTTTCCAGATTAGAATTTTTAAAAAGCAGCATTAAAGCACATCTCCATGTTATCATCTTTATCCTTTGCACATTTATTTAAAAGGAACATACCGACTTTAATTCAAGAAATTCCATTCCTTTGGAAACTTGATAAGAGAAACAGAGGAGATCCTCAAATGTAAGCACATTGAAGTCCTCTTCTTCGATCAGTCTTTTTTGGTTTTCATATTCAATTTCTTCTGTAAAATACAAATAACTTCATTTTTACAGAAAACACCAAGAAAGTTACCTGCCAGATTATGTTTGGCAGCCTACCAAAGGCAAAGTTGGGTGGTTTTGATCTTGGGCTGGGAGGCAGCTTCAAGTGGGCCTATTGTCTTTTCCTACTATACTGCCTCCCCCCACCTTTGGCAATTCTACATGGTCTTTCTATTTATATTAATAATCTTGTACAAAAATATTTATAGCAGCTTTTTTTTTTTGTGGTGGCTAAGAATTGGAAATTAAAGGGATGACCATCAATTGGGAAATGGCTAAACAAGCTGTGGCATATGATGGTCATGGAATATTATTGTACTATAAGAAATGACAAGCAGGCTAATTTCAGAAAATTCTGGAAAGACTCACATGACCTGTTACATAGTGAAGTGAACAGAACCAGGAGAATTTTGTATACAGTGACAACAATATTGTTCGATGAAGACCCGTGAATGACTTAGCTATTCTAAGCAATACAATGATCCAAGACAATCCCAAAGGACTAATGAAGCATACTATCTACCTCCAGAGAAAGAACTGATATTGATAGAATACAGACTGAAGCATGCTGTTTTTCACTTTCTTTCATTTTTTCTTTTATTTGAATCTTTTTATACAAAATTACTAATATGGAAATGCTTTACATAATTGCACATGTATGACCTATATCTGATTGCTTACCACCTCAAGGAAGGGAGAGAGGAGGGATAATATACATATTAATAGTCATATTGCACTGAAGAGTAACTAAAGGGATCTGGAAAAATCTATATTTGTTAGAACAAACCACCTTAATAGTATGGCAATGATAATTCACATTTATTTGAGACTTTCATGATTTGCAAAGTGTTTCCCTCACAACTATCCTGTGAGGTAGATAAAGAAAACATGATTATTTCTGTTTAATATAGAGGGAAATTAAGGTTCTGAGAAGCTAACTCACATTTCCAGGGTCCCACAGCTATGATGAAGTACCTTGGGAAGGATTTGCATCCAGCTTTCCTGACATTGTGTCCCACACTGACCTACCTCCCAGAGACTGTCCAAATTAAACTAATTAACTCATTTACAAGACAGAGTTTCTTCTCTGAAACTCTCCTCCACTCATCTCTCTTCTTAGATTTGAAATTAGAAATAGAAGTGAAACATACCTATAGATGTGTAAAAATCTGTCATCATTTTCACTAAAAGTATTTAAGAAACAAACTACATGTTTGGCTTTTTAGTGGGTTAAGCAAACATGCAGACATGACTGCTCACTAGGTATTTAACATCCACGGGAGACGAAATCAGTGCAAACAGAAAAGGATACTTTCTCACATGAGTAAAAAGTGACACATGGCATGTATGGTGATAACTCTAACATATGCTAGAATGACACTATAGATTCTTTCCTTGGTTCTTTAAGAAGTGTCTTGACTGACCTGTTACTCAGTTTCAGAAGTCAGGTGTCTCAGCTATATTTTTAAAATAAAGCAAAGCACCACATTGGGAACCATATTCTTTCAGAATAGTCACTTTAATCAACTAAAAAGAACATTTTAAGCATGATGGTCCTACGACTAGAGGTCATCTACAAATTTTACAATGCAGGTTTGATGCAATCTTCATGTATGTAAACTTTTCCACTTTAACTATAAAATAGACTGTTAGAAGGCTTTGCATGTGAAGCCAGCCATTGTAACAGAGAAGGACAATAAACAGAGTATCTCACATTTGTATCACAGTTTAAAAAATTGCTCTATAACATTTTCTCATTTGATTTCCACAACAATCCTATGCAGTATTATCCCCATTTTACAGATGAAAAACTGAGGCTCAGAGAAGCTTGCCTAAGACTACACCTGAACCAGACCTAGAATCTAATTTTTCTGACTTTAGCTTCTTTTTCTTTCCATTATACATGCTCTCTCTCCAGATATGGAATAGCATTTCCACCACGTACAGTGAGGTTAGCTAACTTGTAGTTCTTGGACCTATTTCCTTTTTCAGTTTCTATTCATTAGAAGATAATATGTTTAATAATGGAACCTCAGCATTGGACTGGACCTCATGGGCCATCTGGTAATGCTTTACCTTCAGAATAAAATGAATTCCTGTTGAATCCAGAGGTCAGATCTAAACCTTGGCTGATGTGAACTCCTCCTAAACCAGGCATTCTATTAAAAAAACAAACATACACACATACTCCATTATTTAAATTATCTTTTTGAACCAATGCTATCTAAATATTACAATTTATCAAAGAATGTGACCCAAAGTATACCTGGCCTTTGAAATGAAAAGCAAACTACCTGCTTACCCTCTTTATATGATTGAAAACATTTAGGTGACTCTTGAGTTGGACACTCCTTGCCCAACCAGAAGAAATTCTGCCCATAGCTAGAACCCGAATTGAGCCCTTGAAAGGCAAGTCTTCTATAAAGATCAATAGAAGGAGTGGAAGGGAAACAGCAATTTGACTTTTTTTTCCCATTTCATATTTGGTCTTAAGAGTTTATAACACTTTCTCAAGAATATAATCAGCAGTAATCATAATTATCCTGTACATATAGATATCACGCTTTTCCACTAGGGATTGACTTAATGCCCAATGCTCAAATGGATCTCTTTTTTATAATTTTGATGCTATTGGGAAAAGCTGTAACTCTCATGAAGGTCAACACATTCAATGAGCGATTGTTGCACTGTACATATTTTGTTGTTGTTGTTCAGTTGTGTAAGTTCTTTGAGACCCCATTTGGAGTTTTCTTGGCAAAGATACTGGTGTGGTTTGTCATTTCCTTCTCTAGCTCATTTTATACATGAGGAACTGAGGCAAGGAGGGTTAAGTGACTTGCCCAGGATCACATAGCTAAAAAGTGTCTGAGGCAAGATTTGAACTAAGGAAGATTAATCTTCCAGACTTCAGGCCTGGTACTCTATCCACTACACCACCTAGCTGCCCCATTGTATGTATTACATATGTAATATAATTGTATGTAATAAGGGGGTCTAAAAATATAATAGGGGAGAAACCACAATGATCATAATATAAGAATAAGAAACTATCTCATACTATGGTGCTTTAAGAAATGATGAAGAGGTTTCAGATAGTTTCAGAAAAACTTGGGAAGACTTGTATGAACTGATGAAAAGTGAAGTGAGTAGAACCAAGAGAACAATCTATACAGTATCAGCAGTATTATAAAGATAACCAACTCTGAAAGATTTAATTAACTTTCATTGACATGATGACCCACCACAATTCCAAATGACTTGAGAGAGCTGGTGGACTCAAGAGTATAGATTAGCCACATTTTTTTTTCTCTTTCCTTTTCTTGATTTTTTTTTTTTTGCAACATGGGTAATGAGGAATTATTTTTGCATGAATATATATATTTGTAATAGCTTTTGTTTTTCTTGCCCTTTCATTGCATTGGGGAAAAGGGAAAAAGATAGAAAGAATTGGGAATTGAAAAAAAAAAGAATTACAAAGTCTCTACTTTAAAAAAAAACCCACCTCTTTCATTGGTGGGTATATGATCATCTCTACAGAATTTTAATAAAGGATTTTTAATAAAGAATTAAGAAAGACTCAGACCTGAAAAGGGGACCTCAGAAAGGTGCTTTTTGACCAAAAACCATGGGGGGGGCCAAAACCATGATTGATTTTATTCCTATGGGGAACTTCCCAGTGAGGAAACTCCCTCTAAGAACACAGGATGGAACAGGCTCTCAGAACATACAATATTTTTGATTGGGGTTTAGCTGGGCTGGGGTGGGTGGGACTGAGAAGTTAAGTGATTGGTTTAGGATCATACAGGTAATATACTCTTTGCTCTCTAGTGTTTTTTTTTAAGTGGGGCAATGAGGGTTAAGTGACTTGCCCAGGGTCACACAGCTAGTAAGTGTCAAGTGTCTGAGGCTGGATTTGAACTCAGGTCTTCCTGAATCCAGGGCTGGTGCTTTATCCACTGCGCTACCTAGCTACCCCGCTCTCTAGTGTTTTTAATAGAAATGGGTGCTGTATTTTGTCAAAAGATTTTCCGCATCTATTGAGATAATCATATGATTTTGATTAGTTTTGTTTTTGATGTGGTCAGTTATGTTGATAGTCTTCCTAATATTGAACTAGCCCTGCATTCCTGGTATAAATCCCACCTGGTCACAGCGTATTATCCTGGTGATAAACTGCTGTAACCTCTTTACTAATATTCTATTTAGCATTTTTGCATCAATATTCATTAGGGAGATTGGTCTATAATTTTCTTTCTTTGTTTTTGTTCTTCCTGGTTTAGGTATCAGCACCATATATCTCATAGAAGGAATTTGGTAGGATTCCTTCTTCACCTATTTTTCCAAATAGTTTGTATAGTATTGGAATTATTGTTCTTTAAGTATTTGGTAGAATTCATTCATAAACCCATCTGGCCCTGGAGATTCTTTCTTAGGGAGTTCATTGATGGCTTGTTCAATTTCTTTTTCTAAAATGGGCTTATTTAAGGATTTTATTTCCTCTTCTGTTAATCTAGGCAGTTTATATTTTTGTAAATATTCATCCATTCCATTTAGATTGTCAAATTTATTGTATATAGTTGGGCAAAATAGCTCCTAATTATTGCTTTAATTTCCTTTTCATTGGTGGTGAATTCCTGGTAGTATACTCTAAAAGCAGACCTTGAACCTAGGGCTTCCTGGGTCCAAGGCTGTCTCTCCATCCCAATGTATTACAGTAACTTAAGCACCAGATAATGCTTACATAAAAAGATTATACCTTTTGTATTTTGGAAAACCTCTCCCAGAATCACTCAGCAGAGCTTTTGTACAAGCCAGAACATGGGCTGTCTCCCCTAGCCTTAGTTTGATCTGAGATTATGGAGGATTGGCCATTCTCAAAGGGTCTTCATCATGATGAGTGTTTATGTTGTCTGTGTGAACTTGTAGCGATACACCTAAGCTTCTCTTCCCTATCACTGTTTGACAATAAATGGATCCTTTCTTAAAAGTCCAATCTGTGTGTGGAATAGCAATTATAACAAACTCAGTATCTAAGTTAGTCTAGAAGAATACATTAGGCAAATTCAAATCAATGCTTTCTGACCACAACTTAAGTAAGAATTAGAAGACATGACTAAATGCACTGTTGGAAGGAACTAGAATGCTTCTAGGGGCAAAATTTAGGTACTAGAAGAATCTGTCACAAATATCGCATTAAACAGAAGCAAAGTATCATTGCCTGATTGTTTATAAATGAGAAAAAGGAGGCAAAGAAAATAATTTTTCAAAAGTTGTTCAGGAAGTTTATCGTTGAGAACAATCTTTGAATTTTTAGCCCACTGGGTAGATTCAAAGATGGGAACATGTCTCTGGTATTTATTTTACATTGCAATGTATTAATGATTTTCTATTGTGTTATTTTTGAAACTATCACTTATCTTTTACCTGGACTTTGAATGGAAAGTGGGATAGAAGCTGAAATTGTGCTGTTTGAAGACTTCTGTCCACGTCCTGTGAAATTTTTCTCTTTTGCTTCTTAAGTAGTTTAGAAGATCCCCATAGCAACAGTATTCAAATATCAAATAAATTGGTCCTGAAACAACAACAGTAATAGCTAATATTTATATAATGCTTTAAAGCTCGTATAGCACTTTATATGTTACCTCAGTCGAAATGGCTACCATTTTAATCATGAATACATAAACATATAAGATAGACTACAAGAGAGTGTGTATATAAGATAAAGATAACATACAACAATAGGTTAGGATAATTATAAAGGGTTTTTGTTTTTTGTTTTTTTGGTCTAGACCACTGATTTCATCAATACTGGGACTTCCTGTTATGGAAATTTCCTCTATCTTTGCAGATCAACAACTACTTTATAAATTAAAGTCTTAGAGAGTTTCCTGGGGGTACTGAGAGTTTAAGTGACTTGCCCAAGGTTAAGTAGTCAGTAAAGAGTCCTGGCTAATACTTGAACTCAGGCTGACTCCAAGATCTTTCTTGTATTTACCTACTTAGAAATCCCCTGGAGTGGTCCTATCTATTTGAATTCACATTATTCAAAGTTACAATTATGCAAAATGTGGCAATTGGTTTTGGCCGGGTGGAAATATGCAGCGAGAATGCAAATAGTGTGACCACGTTAGGAGATTCATTATTCACACTGATTGGGATCTACTGAACTGCTTCTGAATCTAGATGATAGAGGGCTTACTTCTCTTCTGCCATAGGAAAGTACAACTTGCCTAGCTCTTTTTAGCCTTTACTGAAGAGCATGGTTTGGCCCTATTCCCTCTGAGAATAGCCTTTTCTCTTTCCGTTATAGCCATTGTTATATTTGTAGCCCTTCTCAATAACCAGTAAACCTGACTTTCATTTGTGTGCCAGGGAGTGTGCTAGGCACACGATAGGAATTTTAATTAAAGATTGTTTATTGGTTGACTAAGAGAAGATTTCTTTTTTCTTTTGGGATTCCCACTTTCCCTGTGGTTTCTGTCCCAGAGGAAGGGAGACTAGATCTCTTCCATATGCTTTGAATATGTAGTACTGAGACTGACAAGGATAAGGGCACATATATCTTGGATATTCCTAATCAGGAACAAACCAGACTGTGTATGTTCAGACAGTGGTACCAAATTCAAATAGAAATGGATGGGCTGCATGTTGACGTAGAAATCCACAAAGGAACATTATGTTTTATTCTATTTTGTTTTACTTGGCTAAATATTTCCAAATTATGTTTTTATTTTATAGGAGTTTTGCTGATTTCAGGGGCTGTGAGCTTGACCCCTGAGCCTTAGAGAATCTTGACTGAAGGAATTTTCAGATTCTGCTCTGACTACACCTCCTATGAAGAGGGAGGTAGAGAAGGGAGCAACCATTTATTAGGTGCCTATTATGCACCAGGCACAGTACTAACTGCTTTACAAATACTATCTCATTAGGTCCCTTTTGACAAGATTGCAGACCAAGATGTCTCTCCAGCTGCTCCCATGTTGCTATCTACACATTGATCTATGTCAGCCTTTCAGCCTATTCCTATTTCTCTGGGTTAAGAAAAATGGAGGTTTGGAGAGTTAGACACATTTCATAGGAAAGCTTGGGTTATACGATGATGTCCATATAAAACGGAGATCTATTTAGTTATCTATTCCTACAACGCACGGTGCCTATTGTCTGAACCTTTTGCCTTTTGCCTCTTTTTGTATCCCCAGTGTTTAGCACAGTGTACTGATTGACTGAACCACTCAGGAGGCTCTCTGACCCTCTCTAACTGAAAAGTACTAAACAGTGTTTGAAGGTCCCACACTCTGTCTACCCCCTCATCTTCTTCAATGAGACCTTCATGAGTCAGTCCCTTCCTTAATGCTGCTGACCAATCATAGAGTGGGATAGGACGGTCATTACCTGACAGTGTGCAAGCGCCTAATAGGTTCACAATATTCTCGTGGCTTCCGATGTGAGTCATCATCTTGAGCTCTGACATGAGAGCATCTTTTTCTGAGCTGTCAGATTTTTCTGTTAATGGAAGATTATGCAGAAATCTTTAAACTAAAGCAACATTAAGGACTAAAAAAATACTAGAAATTAGATTTTGTTTCCTGGCTCGAGAAGGGTTTGATTTAAATTATTTATCTAACTACAAAATTATGAGAAAAAAGGGGTGGGGGGTGAATTGCTTGAGGCCAGGTCATAAACAGTAGAAGTTAATTTTTTTTTTTAAAGCTGAGATCCACACATGACCTTGTCCTTTACACCTGCAATTTGCTGGTTGGAATCAATGGCCTCTGACACCCTTTCCATCTCCAGATCTGTGATGCTCTGATTTACGTATCAGTCCCTAACATCTTCAAAAGTCTCCAGTGAAGCTGGCAAGTGGAATGAATATTATAAGGATCTAAGGAGTTCGATTAAACATTCCTAAAGACCATAAATAGTGTGTTGGCTCCAGCTTTTTAAAAGCACTTTCACCTCCACAGATTTAATTTTATCCTAGCAACCATCTGAAGTGCACAGCAATGGCTATGACAAATGAGTCTCCTAGTTTACAATGAGGCTCAAAGAGACTTAAAGGTCTCTATTCACGCAGGTGAACTGGCCCTTCCCCTTGCCTCCAGGTAGGACTGCAATTAAATAAAATGAGGTGTGTATCACCCTGGTAAACACCAATTACAAAAAGTTTGCTGAATTCGACCCTGCTCACTGAAAGGGTATAAAAACTTTGTCCTCCTAAGAAGAGTCTCCGTCAGTCCTCCTTGGGAACTCTCCAGCTCAGGCTCCCAGATACAAGTGGAAAATGAGCGGCCAGCATCCCTGCTCTAAAACTCATTGTTGTAGTTGCTCTGTTGTATCAGTCATGTCTGACTCTTTGTGAACCCATTTGGGTTTTTCTTGGCAAAGATTCTACAGTGGTTTGCCATTTCCTTCTCCAACTCATTTTACAGATAAAGAAACTGAGGCAAACAGGGTTAAGTGACTTGCCCAGGCGTCACACAGCTAGTAAGTGTCGGAGGCCAGATTTGAACTCAAGAAGTTGAGGCTTCCTGACTTCAGGCCCAGCTCTCTATCCACTGCATCACCTAGCTGTCCTCTAAACTTCATAGGGGCCCTTTTTGTACACATAAGATCATAGCTCTGTAGGCAGAAGGGACCTCAGAAGCCATTGAGTCCAGCCCTGTCATTTCACAGAAATGGAAACTAAATCCTGGAGAGATGATGATTTGCCCAAAGTCCTAGAGGTAATCCAGCCAGGATTTGTACTTCGGTCTCATGATGCCAAGTTCAGTGCTCTGTCTACTACACAAGGTTACCTCTTCTCAAAAGCAGGTGTTAGCTATAAAGTCTTTTAATCTTCTCTTCCCTAAGCAGAATCATGTCTTTGTGTTGTTCTTTTCCTATGGCTAACTTTGCCACACTAGAATAACAATAATTTTTAATTTTTTTTTTTTTTTAGTGAGGCAATTGGGGTTAAGTGACTTTCCCAGGGTCACACAAAGCTAGTAAGTGTTAAGTGTCTGAGGCCGGATTTGAACTCAGGTACTCCTGACTCCAAGGCCAGTGCTCTATCCACTGAGCCACCTAGCTGCCCCCGAATAACAATATTTTTTACTATTACTACTGATAATTCTGATATCCTTTTACAAATGAGGAAACTGAGGCTCTGAGAAGTTAAGTCTTTATGGATCCCCTTTCCAACTTATATTTAAAGCTAAAATGACATTTTTTAAAGACTAGCTTTCCCTATCTCACCAGGCTGGAAGAACAGAGGCCACTCATAAACCCAACCCTACTATTGATTGGCACAGGAGTTTTCACAGGCTCTGTTTCTAATCTGGGCCAGTTTGTGCCTCCTTAGGCAGGCGTTTGATCCCACCCCATCCTGTTCCCGGGGGCTAACAATTTTGGTGCCCAGTTTGGTGCAGATATCTAACTGGTTTAGCCCACTGCAGCTCAGAACTCCCCAGATCAAGACTGCCACCAGGGGCAGCTAGGTGGCGCAGTGGATAGAGCACCAGCCCTGGAGTCAGGAGTACCTGAGTTCAAATCCAGTCTCAGACACTTGGCAGTTACTGGATGTGTGACCCTGGGCAAGTTGCTTAACCCTCATTGCCCTGTCCCCCCCAAAAAAGTGTCTTTTAGAGGCTGTTTTGTCCAATCCCCTCAACTATCAGAAGAAAAACCTGAGCATGTGCATCTTTCTAGTTCTGGAGCCCCAAGACTGTGACCTTCTAAAGACTTGATCCTTATGATAGTAACAGAAAAGGTAGCATCTGCTTGCAGCAAGTACACCTCTAGCTAGCTCCATGGAAAACACAGATTCTCATGAACACCAAATAGATCACAATGGTAGCTTACATTTCCTTAATATGTTAAGGGCCACAAAGCATTTTACTTTTAATACCACCCTCCGCCCCCATGAGCTAAGTAGAATATGGGACTCTTGTCCCCATATTATTGCCCCCATTTTACAGATGAGAAAACTGAGCCCCCAAAAGGACCGAGGCTTTCTGTTAGAGCCACCCCATTTTTTTGTTGTTTTCCCTCATCTGTAACAGCTAGTAGCATTAATGTTTAAGGTTTGCAATGTGCCTTACAAATGTCATTTCATTTAATCTTCATAACAACATGGCTTCTAAGTACTATTATTTTCTCTATTTTACAATTGGGGAAAACTAAGGGAAACAAAGATTCAGTAACTTGACAAAGGTTACACAGCTAGCAATTGTCAGGGGCTGCACTGTGCTACCTAGCACCCAGTCCTTCTCCTTATCATGACCCAAGCACATTAAATCATTTAGCGACCTCCCTGAAATGAGAAAGTCTCTGTGGTGAGGCCACTCATATTTACTATACCTTTCAACATTTTGACAGCAACTTGGATTGAAACTCCAGTTTCACTGATTCCATAAGCTGTAGCATTCATCACCTTTCCAAAGGCACCTGAGCCTAGGACTTGTCCTGCAGGACAAACATGGGTACAAATCTGTTTTAGTTTTAGGTTAAAAGGGCTATTCCACTATGCTATTTATTTACTGCCTATATCTCTTACCAAATTCTAAGTTTTCTCTGGGAAATTCCCATTTGAGGTCATATTCAAATTCTCTGAAATCAACATAGAAGTATTCATTATCCGATGAGCCTGTCACCTGTACCATCTGCAGTTGACTTTCATACCTATATTGCTTCAGAAAAGGAAAATAGAGCCCATTAAGAATGATGCAGAATGTTGCAAAAATAGGGAACAAATGCTTTTTGTTTTTTACTTTCTTGGGTTTTACCTTTCTGTACTTGTGGAAAATGATTAAGAGTAAAACAGCGATGAAGAGAAGACAAAATCCAATGGTGGCATAGAAGAAAACTTTGTCTTGGGTGATAGGAAAAGATCCTGAAACAAAATAAGATTACTAAGCAATGATTTTTTGTTGTTGTTGTTCTACACTTTAATCAGTGACTTGGACAATTATTAGATTTTCAGGTGACAGCAAGCTGGGAAGGATAGCTCATTGGATGGCAGAAAAGAAATCCAAAGAGGTTATGACACACCAGAATAAGGGGGTAAATCTAAGCAAATGAAATTTAGGGCATCGGGACTGGATTTGTGATTTCCCTGGTTGATGAAAAACTCCTAGATGAGGAAATTCCCTGTATAAATGCAGGTCATCACTGAATTGTTATTTTATGCCTAGAACCCTGAGGAGTTTAAATGGCTTGCTGAAGGTCACATCATAGGTATGATTCAGAGGTTAGACTTGAACCTTTGTCCTGCTGGTTTTGAGGTTACTCTTAAGTCACTGTACCATGCTATCTTTCAAGAAGAGATTGAATAGGAATAAATGTAATATTCTGCATTTGGGTAAGAAAAATTAACTAAGTACAGGATATGAGAGAGACACAGATATGGGAAAGACATGGTTCAATAGCAGGCTACATGGAAAAAGTCCCATGATTCAGGTTGGCAGGGTGTGTATTATATGTTTAATATAAATCCACAGTGTCACGTGCCAGCCAAAAAGCTAATGAAATCCAAGGCTCCATTATTTGAAGAAATAATATGTTCACAATGAGAGATATGAGAAGCCATTCACCATACCCTGGTGAAGCCACGTCTGAGCTATTTATCTTCAGTTCTTTGGGCTGCAATTTAGGACAGACATTGATGAGAGAATATGCCAGACAGCAATCAGAATGGTGAGGGGAATATGAAAATGTTATATGAGTTTGAAGGAACAGAGAATATTCAACCTAAAGAAGGTAATATTTGGGGGTTGGATGTGACTGCTGTCCTCAAACACTGGAAGACTTGTCCTGTGAAAGAAGAATTAAATATGTTTGGCTTAGCAGGGAGAATTAGGGCCAATGCACAGAAGTTAAAGGGAGGTACATTTCAGCTCAAAATAAGAAAGAACTTTCCAACAATTAGGGGGTGGTAAATATGGAATGAGCTCCCTTGTGAGGTAGTGAGCTTCTCATTATTGGAGAGATTCAAGCATAGGCTGGACAGTCATATATATATATATATATATATATATATATATGGGGGATTTGTGCTTTAAGGACTGGTGATCTTCCAACTGAAAGATTCTATGTTGCTACGAGTCAATACTTCTGGTTATTATTATAAAGAATAGTACTCATTAAAATATCACATACTATTTTAACACCTAATGATTGTCAATCCCTTGCCTCCATAAACAAATATTTCAAAACCACAAAATTTGACAAATATCAGAGGCAGCTAAGTAATGCCATAAATGGAGTGTTGGCTCTGGAGTTTAGTAAGACCTGAGTTCAAATCAGACCTCAGACACTTACTAGCTGTATGACGCTAAGCAAGTCACTTAACCTCTTTTCCTCTCAGTTTCCTCAACTGTAAAACAGGGATAATAACAGCACCTAGCAGGGCTGTCGTGAAGATCAAATAAGATGATATTAGTAAAGCACTTAGAACAATGCCCTGGACACAGTACGAATTACTTAGTACTACATAGTTACTTCCCTACTGGCTACCTATGACTGTGAGGCATTCTCTTGCAAACAATCACAAGCACTCTACATAGATTATATTCAGAACAACAAACCAAGCACTGTTCTTATTTGAGGTGCTATCCTGTGGAAGAGAGATTCAACTTCATTTTCATTTCAGAGAACAGAAGTGGGATTGATGGGTGAAAGATTGTGTGGCAGATTTCAACTTAATATATGAAAGAACTTTCTCACAGTCAAACCTGTCTAAAAAATGGAAGAGGCTTCTCCAAGGGAGGAAAATATTCAAGTAGGCAGGATGACCCCACTAAGGAGCACTGCAGAGAACATTCCTGCATAGGGGAGAGGGGTGGATTAGGTGATCTCTGTGATGTGAAGGAAAAGATGGGAAACCTGTTCTTTTTTCTCATTGATGCCATATTTTATGTATAGAAATAGAACTATCTATCTCACATATACTTATATATCATGTATATGTATATATATATGTATGTATTCTCTATATAAAACATATATTTAAATGCACAGACTAAGCAACCCAGGGAAATTTTAGTAAGATGTTTTGTTATATGGATATCTGAAATATATAAAGTTAAATGCAAAAGTTATGTTTTGGGCAACCAGCTACGTTAAATATTATTGCAAGTTGATAAGCCCCAAGAGGAGGGGAGGGGACATCTAAAACACAGCAGGCAGCAGGAAAGCAAGAATGTTAACAAGAATGGAAAACACAATAGGGTTGCCAAAGTGCTGCCTTTGGATCTGGAAAATGTCATCTTTCGATTTCTGTTATTTTTGTTGGGATTATGGCATTTTCTAAGCATTGCTTGACCCCTAAAGGTAGAGAAGGCATGCTTATCAGAGTTTCAGGTAACAGAAAACTGAAAGACGTGGTTGGTACATTGGATGGCAGAAAAGGGATCCCAAAATGTTACGTGTGATATACTAGAATACAATGAAATTTGGACATGGGGACTAGAGCTAGGATTTTATTGGTTTCTAGAGAATCCCCAAATGAGGAAATTACCTCTATTTAGAGTATTTTAGACCTCTTCCAAGGAACTCCAAAGCACTTGATGCCACTTGGAATTCATGTTTGACTCACAAAACCTCCTTGTACATTGTTCCCTTTGTAAGGCCCCTTTAACTCTGAACCAACCCAGGGAGACAATCTGAGCAGTAGGGAGTTCCTGCAGCTTCTGCATCATAATGGGAATGGCACAGTACCTGGGGAGTTAAAAAGCTTTGAGTCACAGGAGGAGCCCAGTGAATTGTTGGCACAGCATTCAACTATGAGTCCTTTGAACTGCTCACTCAGATTGAGGGTGCTGTTCGATATCCACTGTCCAAATGATTTCTTGTTAGTCCTCTTAGTCCAAATCCCTTCGGTGATTTCTGCGCAACTGAAAAAAGAAATGGTTCCACAGGCCATGGGTGTCAGGTGCAATAGGTTTCAATTCAGAATCTATGCAGAGGGAGCTACCTGGAATTCATCTATATGTCTCAACAAAAACAAGCCATGACATCTGACCTGCTATTCAGTGTAATAACTGATTACAGTCCTATAGGATACATGATGAAATTCCCTCCTCTTAGTAAAAAGGGTGGGTGACTACAGCTGTGGAGTGGTGCTCATCCCATTAGGTGCTGCACCAGTCGGTTTTACTCAGTCACCCTTGTTCTTTCTAAGGGAGGGGTATACTGATGAGTAGGGGATGGAGTGCTATAGGGAAAGGCCTCTGGTACAGACAAAAGACCAGTAATAAAACTTTGGGGGGGAAATGCCAATTAACAAGTCATAGCTTCTGCAACATGGACTGATTCCTCCCTAAGTGTACCAATCCTTCAGAAGTTTTGTTTCAAAAAGAGAGTACATCTGAGAGCCAATGTGAGTAGTATCTCTGATAGTATCTGTGTGAATTCTAACTTTTTGTCTCACAGAAACTTCCACTGAAACTGAGTCCCAAAAGGATTAAATACCTCTGCCAAGACCACACAGTAAAGTCCAAAGGGTATTACCCTTGGTGTAGTGGTCTTTCTACTACACTATATTGCCTGCTTTTTTTTCCAATTCAATTAATTTTTTGTTATGTTTTAAGTTCCAAGCTGTCTCCCTCCCTGCCTTCCCCACCCTACACTAGAGAAGGCCACCATTTGGCACATGTGTGTATACATATGTATACATATACACACACACACACATATATATATATACACATGTGTGTATATATGCAAAACCAAACTGTGCATGCTTCTATTTATCAGTTCTTTCTTTGGAGGTGGAAAGGATCTTCCTTCATAGGTCCTTTGTAGCTGATTTGAGTATTTAGTCATTCATAGTTATTCTTCAAACAAAATACAGCATTCTCGTGGTTCTGCTCTTTTCCCTCTTCATTATTTTATGCAAGACTTTCTCCATGTTTTTCTAAAAATCAACCAGCTCATTCTTTCTTTCTTTCTTTTTTTTTTTTTGCGGAGCAATGGGGGTTAAGTGACTTGCCCAGGGTCACACAGCTAGTAAGTGTCAAGTGTCTGAGGCCGGATTTGAACTCAGGTACTCCTGAATCCAAGGCAGGTGATTTATCCACTGCACCACCTAGCTGCCTCAGCTCATTATTTCTTACAGCAATCCACCCTAATCATAGGACACAACTTGTTTAGCCATTCCCCATTGACAGGCATCCCTACACTTCCTGCTTTCAAAGATGCTAACAGAATGTAAGCTCCTCTAGGGTTGGGACTGTTTCATTCGTCTTTGGATTCCCCAGGGCTGAGTACATGTATGGAAGGTACTTAATAAATTCTTGTTGATCAGGTGATGATTGGCCACATGCACAATGTGTATTGTATCTGTAGACAGTTCTGCCATCCTAAGAGGAGATCATTTCTTTATTTACTTGGGAGACTTGTCTAGACACTTCTTCCATGTCCAAGATGGTGAAGGGTAGCCATCAGAATGACAAGAAGCCTGATTTACTGATGTGTTCATTTTGACTTGAGGTTTCCCTGTAAAAGACAATAAACATGGAAAAAAGTCCGTAGAATATTGTCCATCTAGGTTGGGGGGGGGCCTAAAAGACTGATCTAAGGATACGGGTGGCTCCTGGGAGGCCCCAGTGCCTTCCCTGGAAAAGAAGGACACCCCAAATCTTCTGCCATCATTCCTGGAAAAGCTAGGGCTTTTCCTGGCTCCCTCTCCCACCCCTGAGTCATAACAAGCCCTCCCCTTCATGCTGCCTTGCACTGCGGGAAGCTTCTCTGCAAATCTTTCTTTCAATTTCTCTGTGTCTTAGCTCAGTTTCGGGGGCGATATCAGCTTCAAAAGGTACGTGCCACAGTATTCTTTTCTTTTCAAAAGTCAAAGAAATGGAAATAAATAGCAACATGAAGACTGAAGTACTGAAATAGGTGTTTCACCTCTAATCAACACCAGTGCTCTAATGAGTTGTTAGATTCAGAAAGCACATGGAATGGATTTTTTTTAAGCGTTTAAAGGACAAGATAGGGGAGAAATTTAATAAAATCTACTAAATTATTTCAAAGGACCATAATATTTTGAAATTGTTTTTCAGCATTATCTTTTCCCCATTGTTTTTGTTTTTCTAATTACAGTTCATGAATGAAAGAATTATGATATGTTTAAATTTTCTGCATTTTCAGCTTACTTTTTACATAGAGTCTAAATGTTTTCGTGAGCTGAGCATCACCATTTTCTGCATGGAAGGTATATTCTCCCGGCTGGTGCTTATGGTCACAAAACTCTGATGTGCTATTGGAAAAAAAAATAATTACAGACAGGGTTAGCTACATAATTATATGAAATGTTAAAGAAAAAATAACTGCTGCTTATAGTTTGTAGGCTAAGCCTAATTCAGGTCAGTCTTGAGCTACAGGATCAACGTTAGAATGAAATGAGACCCTCACGGCCTATCCAGAAGTTAACAAAAAGAAGCCTACTTAGTCACATCCTTTAAAAGCTGTATCTTTGAAAAAATGAAAAGCATAAAGAAGGATAGGAGTAGTGGCTGTGATTGTATCTGCGGGAGTTTTAGCTTTTTGTTTCACAGAAACTTCCACTGAAACTGAGGCCCAAAAGGATTAAATGCCTCTGCCAAGGCCCCACAAAGTATGGTGCTCTTACTCCTACACTATACTACCTGCTTCAAAGATAATAACAGAATGTAAGCTTCTTGAAAGTAGGAACTTGAGGATTTGTCTTTGGGTTCAGGAAAGGGAAAATTCAGTAAAGATACAGCATTCACCCAAGTGGGTGCAGTTTCTTTGCTTTTGCATGGGTCAGAGATGTCAGGAAAGAGCTCCTGAATTCTTATGTGATGGCTTTTGCTGTTAGGCTACCAGGAAACTGCATCAAGAATCCAAAGCTTAATTGTGCAAACCAATTAAGTCTCCAAGACAGTTTCAATATCTTTTTTTTTTTTTGGTAAGGCAATTGGGATTAAGTGACTTGCCCAGGGTCACACAGCTAGTAAGTGTTAAGTGTCTGAGGCCGGATTTGAACTCAGGTACTCCTGAATCCAGTGCTGGTGCTTTATCCACTGTGCCACCTAGCTGCCCCAGTTTCAATATCTTTTAAGGAAAGACTAGTCTACCTTGCATAGTAGATATTTCTCCTACCACGCCAAGTGTGTATTCGGGTCTTCAGTGGGAAATTTCACTGCCTGCCACTTTCCCTCATAGTTACAAGGGTAGTGACAGACACTTCTTGAGCATGCCATGAAATCTCAAGAGATAAATTGCCTCCTTCCCATCTCTCAGAGGGACTCAGAATTGTGGGAGTGGCCTGGCGAGGTTTGAGGATTCTATAAACTGCATGAGGAATCTGCTTCCAGCTCAGCCCAGTTTCCAATGTAGAGGTTCCCTAGGGGAAACAGGATGGCTCTTGCTCTTTCTTCTCTGATTCTTGGTTGTTCTCTTGAAATTAAAATACAGCCTGACCAACCAGAAACTCAAATTCTAGGGTGTTATAACACCATAAGAGCATAAGGGTGGGGGTTGATTAAGTCAATCAAGTAATCCCAGTTTATTTTTTTTTTAAGTGATAAAGTACTTAATCAGGCAAGACCACATCCCAATTAATCACTCCAAAATAGGCTAAGCATAAAAAAAAAAGCTCTTGATCACCTGGGGTGATGTTGCATAAGAGGCTCAGGAAACTGGGTAATATCCTGTGTAGCCAGTTCAGAGAGGTTAGGAACTAATTCAGAACTTTTGAGAAATTTAAGCAAATGGAGAAGAGAGAGAGTTCCAGGTAAATCCCTGAGAAAAAAATGGTTGGGAAGGAGGAGAGAAGAAGAAAGTCTAGGTCTTTGACTCCCACCTCCCTTGTTTTAGTAGAGAAGGACCTTGTGAACTTCAGAGGTCTGGAGGACTTCCCCTTCTCATACTAGCAACATCCCCAGATTAACTGATGGCAGCATCTGCACTGGGAACCAGCGATGTAGGCAAAATGAAGATTCATAGCCCTACAAAAAGCCCAGCAGTAAAGCTAGACCAAACATAAGGGGAAGTTCATGAGTAATATCCCACCAGGGAGAGAACAAGATTTCTGGCAGCCAGAAGCTGTGAGTTACTCCTCTGCCCCATGAGCTCTCTAAACCTTAGCTCACCTTCCTCTCTCTCTATATGTACTTGTGGCACAAAGTATCATAGTCTTTTTGCGTGTATGTGTGTGGGCGGGGGGGGGGGGGTGGCGGGGATAGCAATTGTTCTTACTATTCCACCGTGGTAAATGCCTCCTTCTAAAATTATCTGGCTGACTAATGGATATCAACCAATAATGGTAATGGGAAGCACACCAGTGGAGGCTTTTGAGCCAATCATATCAATAGCATTAGAGAAGAATCCCGGGGGGCAGCTAGATGGTGCAGTGGATAAAGCACTTGCCCCAGATTCAGGAGTACCTGAGTTCAAATCCAGCCTCAGACACTTAACACTTACTAGCTGTGTGACCCTGGGCAAGTCACTTAACCCTCATTGCCCTTAAAAAAAAAAAAAAGAATCCCACCACCCCTCAGCAGTACTCCAAGAGCCCTGATGAGGAAGAGGCAGCCAGCTTTACTCTGGGGAACAGAACTCACTGGTGTAAGTGTAAGCTAAGGTAAAGACCCCCAGAATCTATATCCGCTACAAGTACAAGTAAGACTTGGGTTAATAGCTCTTCAGCATTGCTACAGGGGTAAAAAAAAAATGCTTACTAAGAAAATAAAATGAGGCAGCTAGGTGGTACAGCAGATAGAGTGCTAGGCCTGAAGTCAGGAAGACTCATTTTCTTGAGTTCAAATATGATCTCAGACACTTACTAGCTATGTGACCCTGGGCAAGTCACTTAACCCTGTTTGCCTCACCTATAAAATGAGCTGAAGAAGCAAATGGCAAACCACTTCACTATCTCTACCAAGAAAACCCCAAATGGAATCATGAAGAGCTGGACATGACTGAAAATGACTGAACAACAGCAAGGAAAATAAAACAAGTAGTAAAAAGAATAGATCTAAAACATTTTCTAACCTCAAGGAGATCAACGATACAGAAATGGATTTCTATTACTATGATATTTATGAGAGGAGACATGGCCTAGTGGATAAGGGGCTGGCCTCAGCACAAAGACATTGACTATAACTCTGAGCCTAACCATAAGCCCACACCTAACATCTCAGTGTCAATCAACTCTTTTTGGTTTTTTGAGGCAATCAAAAAAAAAAAAAAAAGGATCATACAGTAAATATCTGAGGCTGGATTGGAAAGGGCCTCTTGACTCCAGGGCTGTTGCTCTACCCATTGTGCCATACAGCTGTCCCTTCAGTCAATTCTTTAAGTTGTAGAACAGTTGCAGATCTGCACTGTTAGAGGGAGTTTTCTCACTGGAGTATCCAATATCAGTAAATTCATGAGGTTGAGCCCTGTTTTGACATTAAGCAGCAACAAATTTATTACCCACCCACCAGGCTTCCCTCTGATAAGCAGATTTAGGATAAAATTATTTAAGCATAGATGGTAGTTATTATACCAAATTTAGAGGAAGATAGAAGTCTTGTAGACCAAATATTAACCATTTGGATGAAAGAGTTGGTAAAGAGGGCTATCAATGAAAGCTTGTCTTGATTGGGGAAAGATCATCCTGAAGTTTTACACAGACCCTTAGGAGGTCAGGCTACTTCATACCCTTAGCAGAAGGTGGGATGAGACCTTCTATCCAAAGGTCTTCCCCTTTAGCTAGAACTCCAACCCATGTAGTTTGAAAAAATTGCAGGGCACAGGTAAATAGTTCACTTTCACAAAAAGGGACAGGTGAGGAATGGATAGATAATAAAAATAGATTTTATTTATATAATAAAAATGGATTACATTTGTATATGTTAAGGTTTACAAAGAGATTTCCTCACAACAAGTATATAGTTAATATAAATATTATTAAATAATAATATAAATATTATTATTTCCATTTTGCAGTTGAGGAAACATCTATAAAAGAAAGAAGTTGAGAGACTTACCCAAGGACATACCACTTGCTAGCTGTGGAGTCAAGACTAAAACCCAATTAGACAGAAGGGTGTTCTTAGAGTTCAGGGGTAATGATAAAAAGGCAAATTAATATGTTTTCTCTCTGAAAAATTAAATGTAGGAAATTAAGAACTTTTGACTCTAAGCTTCTTTTGTATTAGAGCTGATTTGGCTGAATGATAGCTAAAGACGTAATAGAAAAATAGTTTCTCTTTAAAGTAGACAAAAGAAATCCAAGATTAGATTTAAAAGTGATGACTAATAGTTAAGTTTAGTTAGTAATGTGCTCAATTAGGCCAGATCTACATAGTAAATGGGAAAATAATGATCAAGCAGGGTAAACAGGTTCATGGGATCATAAGCTTACAAATTTAGTCATCCAGAGGTAGAGTGGGGACACTCACAACCATCAACCAGTCTCTCTTACCCTCATATTTGAGAGCATACATTACTTTATGTAATAGTTGTACTCCAGAAAAGTTGCATGGAGATGACAATTTAAAAATCCAACCCCACTAAAAATGTTCTTCTTTTATATAAAGAATCCTTCTGAAGCTAGAACAGTTGGCCTGAATTTTCTGCTTCATTGACTCACATTTTACATATTTGCTTTTCTGGAGGCAGAGTACCCATCTCAAGTATAGAGATGTTTGGGGCTTTTTTTTAAACCTCTAAGCATCTCTTCAGCTCTACAAGTGTCTCCCGAAGTGAGAGCTGGTTGTTTTGTAAAGCCTTTGGTCAATTCTTCTCTAATATCTGTGAAGTAGAATTAGAGGATTTATGGACACTAAGACAGAAGGACTTTATCTGATCCCCTTAGATGTTATTGACTGGCATCAATGATGATGTTTCCTTATTCAGCCTTACTTTAGTCACACCTTTATTCCGCATTTTTATGTTAGATTGTATTGTAATTATCCATGTTGGAAGATTCTAAGCTCCATGACAGCAAAAGTTGTGCCTTAGAGTCATGTTGGGATAGTGGAAAGAACACTAGATTCAGAGTCAAGAGATCACTCAGATTCAAATCCTGAATCTGCCACTTACTAGCTGAGGGACCCTGGGCAAGTCATTTAAATCTGAGTCTCAATTTCCTCGTGTGTAAATGAAAATAATACTCCATGTACTACATATACCTCAACAGGTGATTTGTGAAGAAAAGGATTTATAAAATTGATGAGATATATAGATATAGATCTATAGATTTAGATAGATATTGATATAAAGGTCCAATCTAATAAGCATTTTAAGTTCCTATTGTGTGCAAGGCATTATGAGTTATTATCTAAAAATCAGCATTTCCTCCACAGTCTAGCACAGTACTCATGCATAGTAGGTGCTTTATAAATATTAGCTGAATTGAATCGAAAGAACACACAAAAAATATTAAGGAGAAAATCAAATCAAATCAATTCCTGGTATGGATTTTCCTTTCAGACATTTGCTCTACATTTCTGGGGCCTGTTGGAAGGGGCCAAATTTACCATGATTCTCTTCCATGCTACTCTAAAGTGTCCTATTCTCTTGACTCACCCCTTTCTTTGCAAGGGGGCTCTATCCGAGTAGTGCTTATGTCATGTCAAAACCACTACCCCAGCCATAGTGGTATTCGGTATGACACCAGACATGTCATTCTACATCCTCAGAGACTTTTCCTCCTCTTTTTCCTGGCTAGAAAAATAGTCTAACAAACCTCTGCACACAGTGAAATCACAGAGGGCACTTTACTGTCCTGTTCCCTCTCATCCCCCACCACCATCCCTCTACCTATTATCATGACTGAGCCTGGCACAAGATGACTCTTGGCTGCCTGAGCCTCCCCCGGGATTTTCAAGGGGACTAACCAGTTAGGTTATTGGTATTTTCAAAGCCTCAATTTTCCCCTGGGGTCTTTCCTAAAAATGGCCATCTGGCAGTAGGCATAAGATCAAGAAATTTGAGTTGAAGGTAAAAGAATATCTTTGTGACTAAGAAAATGTACTCTTGTTCCAGCTATGAAAGGTTTTTCTCCTTTCTATGATCAAAACACAGGTCATTTTCACTTTCCCTTTGGTGACTTGGAAAATTGCTGGGAGAGGCTGGGAGGGTTTTTTTGGTAGCTCACAAGGTAATTTTATCATAGAGCAATGAATGACTTATTCAAAGAGCAAGGAATTATCAAAGTCCCATCAGAATTGAGAGAATAATAGAGAGGGCATTGGGGAAGCTGAGAGCATCTGAAATAGGAGAACTTAGAGCTGACAAGTTTCTAGGCAGTTTAACACAGAACCAAAAGACATATGATCAGGAAGCCAGGGAGTGATTCTATCTCTATCAGCCTCCTGATTCAGGGAGGCTAATTGAATGTAGTTGACTCAGGTCTGACTTGAGCTGTTTAAGTTTCTCTTCTGGACTAGACAGAGGTAGTAGGGTGAGGATGATCCTTTTCTCAAAAGGTGATTACCCCCATTTTTTTTCTTTTTTCTTTTTTTTTAGTGAGGCAATTGGGGTTAAGTGACTTGCCCAGGGTCACACAACTAGTAAGTGTTAAGCATCTGAGGCCGGATTTGAACTCAGGTACTCCTGACTCCAGGGCCTTGCTCTATCCACTGTGCCACCTAGCTGCCCCACCCCCATTCTTCACTCCATTTCTGAGGAAGGAGATTTGTAGAACTACAACTGAAAATTGTTTAGCAAAACATGCCTTATACCATGGAAAAGTACCACATTTAGTTCTTAATGGTCAAAAAGACAGGCTTTTGTGTCTGCTGTTCTTTTCTCCCACCTCAGAAAAGTCCTGAGTTTGGCAATCTCAAACCTCTTGATGTCATCATTTATTTAAATCCAGTAATCATTTGATGTTGAGAAACCACTTTAGGAATTCTTTACCAACTGTGACATAAATAAGTAGAGTAAGGAAATCACAAGGAAGGGCAAAAATGGTTTCTCTTTTAAATGTTGGTGAACGGGAATTTTCCCACTTAAGTTTATTTTCTGTGCCAGCATATGACAGTGCAAAAACATGCTCTTCTGAAAACTGGGGTCATTCTCAAGATAAAAATCTTATCCACAGTTAAAAGCTTTAGACTAGACTAGTTTCGGCTTATCTCTTAAGGCTTAATGCACACTATTCCCCTTCATATGTTCTGTGTTGTAGCTGAAATGGCCTACAGACTGTTCCCTAAAATTGGCATTCTATCTCCTGCCTCCATACCTTTTTAAGGATTTTTTAAAGTTTGCATCAAGATTAAGTAGGGATATTGGTGCATAGTTCTTTTTCTCTGCTCTCTGGTTTAGGTATTAAGTCTACTTGTCTCATAAAGAGATTTCGGTAAAGTGATTTTATATCACCTACATTTCTTAACACATCCCATTCCACTCCCCCCCTATGGATACCTTGTAGTGAACTAATGGGAGGACACAGATAAGAGTCACTTAAGAAAGGCAGGTATGGCTAGATCATGATCTGCCTTGATAGAGAAAACTTCCAAATGATATTTAAAAATTCCATATGGCATTATTCCCCAAAAAGACAATGGAGAGGACATCAGTAATCATTGATCCATATGCTTAGTTTCTCATTACAACAAAAATCTTGATGAGAATTAGTTACATACATATCAAAGGTAACCTTGATGAAAATATGAAAGGGGAACTAGCAGGTTTTCACAAATAATTTTCTATAATAGACTATATTTTCATAGTGACACAATTAAATGAAAGGACAAATAATTTAAGATCTCATTGTTTAATGATTATTGATTTTTCTAAAAAAATTTACTCAGTGGAGTAAAACAAAGCCTTAAAGGCTCTCCATCAGCAAGTCATCTCCCAGGAATATCTTAACTTCATATGAGATTCCTTAACAAGTGAAACAAGAGAAAACTTTGACCAGTGATACTCTGATTATTAATATTAAGTGACATACAAAACTAGGAAACAAGCTCAACAAAGGTGTTTGTCCCTATCATGGAGAATGTCCAGTTCAAAGGGAAGACAGATACTTTATAATTAGAGAGGTCCTCCAGATGCTCCTCTGTGTAGATGGTATCATGTTAATTATATCAAGCCCCTGAACAATACTGTCCTTTTAGTGAGATCCACAACCTCTCAAAAGAGTTTGGCCTGACAATTCATCTAGAAAAATACAAGTATATGAAGAATATTCACTAACTAGATTACAACATAAAGATGAGTGGAAAAACCACTGCTGTCAACCACCATATATAATAATTATAATGTAACTTTAGATCCATTAAGATTTATAAAGTATTTTACACATATTATTTCATTTAATCTTTCCAACAACCCTGCAAGGTAGGTACTATCATTATCCCATTTTTAAAGATGAAGAAAATGAAGCAAAGAAAGACCAAGTGACTTGTCCAGGGTCATATAACTAATAAGTATCTGAGGCAGAATTTGAACTCTGGTCTTCCTGATTTCAAGTTCAATTGTCTATCTACTCTGCCACCTAGTGGTTTGTATAGGTATCTGGACAGACACTGCAGTTGGACAATGATATGTGTCCAGAATTGAATAAAAGGAAGAGAAATAGAAGGAAATTATACAGTCTCAAGGAACTCCCTGAAACAAAAACCCAACTTTTTGATGCCAATATTCTCCCTATGATGGAAAACCACAATCAATAGTGAATTAAAATTAAGGGTGACCCAAAAAGGAAGGATAGAGACATATAGTGGCTATAGATAGGCTGCAGCACATTTTTTGATTCCAGACATGACTTGACACATAAGAAGCGGCATAAAAAATGCCCAAATAGAACCCTGATCCCTTTGATATGGGTGAGATTCCTTCCATGCTACCACTACAGCTTGTATATTCTTGCCCACCCTGTGTAACTTTTGTCTATGTTATTCTGTAAGTTTGCCACAAGTGGTGCCCCAATGTGATCATGACGTCCTTTGATTTAGCCTGACATTTAGAGGATACCAGTATAGAACATTCACTCTCCATCTCCATTTTCACCATGTGACCAGCCCATATTCTTTTTCTATCACATATTTCCTTGATGACACCCTTTTCTCCAGCTCTTTGTAGTTCCTTATTTATTACATGCTGCAGCCTATCCAAACTCACCAGGTACCTCTCCATTGCTCCCTGAGTAGCATTCACTTTTAATTCTTCAGAAACTACAATTCTCCATGACATATAGCAATGATGTAATATTAGTATTTAAAAGATGGACTTCTGTTCAGGGAGAAGTCTGAAAAAGACATGCAATTTTCTAAAGTCAATGCAAACCCTGTTTAATACACTTTTCTTGCATAATATTGAGCCCAACTCACTGACTATTTGCAATGATTATTCAAGGTACAGATTCTAAAGGATGAGTAGTCCTCTACAGTGTCCATCTAATTGAATGCCATAATATGGACAATAAACAATCTTCATCTACTTGGCTTTTCTTTTATAGATTGTGACACTAAACTTCTTTGTATGGTTATGGATTTCACCCAGGAGGCTCTACAGCATACCAGAATTTGATGTAAGCCCTACAAAGTCAACCATAGGTAAGAGCATCTGGAGGACCTCATCATCTCTATGAGGAATCTGTCTGTGCTAGATCTCTTCCCTGATGTCAGCAAACACCTTTGATGTTTGCTCCTGTTGTGCTTCACTTGATATGAAAGATCCAGGAGGGCATTGAGCAAGGTTATCTGTGGTGTTATATCCATTAAGGACTCCTGCATAATTTTGATATATGCTTGGGAGACATCTTGTTGAAAGAAAGTCTTTAAGGTGGTACTTTCGTCTACCAAATCAAACATTTTTATTTGATAAAAAAAATGTGTGAGTAGTTCATGTAGTGAGAGTGAAGGATGGCTAGACTGAGTGTGGTACTTATTCTCATGGAATCATGAAAGACCTATAGGAAAGTGTGTAGTATGTCAGATTTTGAAAAATTGATATTTATGAAACATTTACAGGTAGGAAAGACAAAAATGTCTCAAAGTAAAGAGGTGTGGATAAGTTAGTCTGTACTGTTGGAAGAAGTGCCCATACTGACAAGGTCATGATGTTGAAGCAATGTGGCATTAAGCAGACCATTAGTAAAATTATGTCCATTTCTAGTATCCACAATTTAAGAAGAACATGTTCCTCCTTAAATAAAGACCTTTAAGAAGGACCACAAAAAGTCAAAATCCAAAGACAACATTTTAAAATAAGATCTGTTAGCAAAGACAGTGGAGAAACAATATATTTTTATACATTAGATGGAGAGCAGAGGGTTTAATTCATAATGATTTTGCAAAGAAATTATGTAGATCTTTTGGTTCAAATACAGAATCAAAAATGAGAAAAGAATTAGCACTAGAAAAAATATTAAATGGACTTTCTTTTCTAACCTAACAAGACATTTTGTGGTCTCCTCACGTTCCAGTTTCAAAGCCTTTGCCTAAATTGTTCCTCATGTTTAAACCAACCTTCCTCTTCTAGTGTAGTGTTATGAGTGTATTCCTTCCCTCAGTCTTATATAATGCCTCACAACTTTACTCATTTTTTGAAATATGAAGCAAATGTCATATTTTACATAAATGATGGGGTTTGGGGATGTAAATGTATAAACTGAGGAAGTTATAAAATGGCAAAGGTTGGGGAAGAGGTAAAAGGTCAATCAGAAAGGAGAGAGAGTGGGGGGCAGCTAGGTGGCACAGTGGATAAAGCACTTGGATTCAGGAGGACCTGAGTTCAAATCCAGCCTCAGACACTTGACATTTAGCCCTCATTGCCCCACAAAAAAAAAAGAAAGAAAAGAAAGGAGAGAGAGTGGATGGAATTAATGAGAGAAAACTTGTGCTGAGAAAAAGACCTATAGAGCTAAAGAGCTGTGCTCTGGTAGCTCAGAACTTGGGAAAGTAAGACTAGAAGATTATTCTACTTCAGTCTAAACAAGGAGATTAGAAATCCAGACAGAAAAAAAGAAGCTTAATGTCTGCTTATTGATCAGGAAAGCTAAAAGAGAACTAACTCTGATTTAAATATAGAAATAATATGGAGACAAGAAGAGAAAGTAGACTTCTCAAGATGCCAAAGAACAAAGACCTAAGCAGGTACCAGACAACAGAAAGGGAAGAAGTTTTAGACTCTGGGAACTGGACAAGAGGTTACAGAACTGGGAGAATCCCTAAACTAGATGAAGCTCTACATACTTATAATTTGTAGATGCCTCACAGTATAAGTTACTTTTTGTACTCTATGTGAAAAATTGAATAGAATATAGCTAATCACACACTATTGGTGGGGAGGAGAGGTATAGAGGGAAAAAAGGCATAAGGACTGAGATTAGCTGATTCTGGGGATAGTAGCAGAGTGACAAGAGGTTATGATCAAGGAAGCTCTACTTGGGCTGTTCCTAGTATTTCATCATGCCCATCATATCATATCTCTTTCCTCCTTTAATTGGTAGCTTAAACTCTATCTGTTCAAAAAAACCTTTCTATATCAACCCATAAAAAACAAATTCTGTCTGATCCAGTAACAGTCTCTAATGTACCTTCAACATATTTCTATAATTAAATGTCATTGATTACATATTTTTCACCACATCAATTCTCTGAGGTTGTGTGATCGATCACCAGAGAGAAAAATTGTGTCTACTTATGTCTGTCCCATATCCTTAATGTATAGATTTTTACCCATCAGTGTTCAATTGATATGCTTGTCAACTTTAAGAGACTGAAATAATTTAGGCATTAAGATACTATGGAAAAAGTGTTGGCTCTGGCTTCAAATCCCACTTTTGATGCTTACACCTATATGACCCAGGGCAGCTAGGTGGCACAGTAGATAGAGTGCAGGGTCTGGAGTCAGAAAGACTTATCTTCCTGAGTTCAAATCCAGCCTCAGACACTAGCTGTGTGACCCAGGACAAGTCACTTCACCCTGTTTGCCTCAGTCCCTCATCTATAAAATAAGCTAGAGAAGGAAATGGCAAACCATTCCAGTATCTTTCCCAAGAAAACCCCAAATGAGATCATGAAGAGTTGGACACAACTGAAAAAATGACTGAACATATATGACGTCTTAGGCAAGTCACTTTACAACCCTAGACCTCAGTTTCAACCTAAATGGCCTCTGAACTCCCTTCCAGATTTACATCTAGGATGCTTATGAAATGAAAATCATTCGAGAAGCAGCTAAATCTGAGGGCTAGTCAAGACCCAAGAGATATTGTATGAGAAATGATTAAATTGTAACATCATTCTAAATAATTTTGAATCATGAGTCAGGGATGAACTTAACTAACTTTTGTACTCCCAATGGAGTGTGCAGACCTCAGAAATTGTGTAAACTAACAGAATGGACATCCAAATCCTTGAAATACCATTCATCACACATTGATTCAACAAACATTTATTTGATCAGGGACAGAATCCTAGGACTTCTAGAAGCTTATAATTTAATCAAGTGTAAGCAGAGTAATTTTTCAAATCAGACTCAATTTAAGTATGACATTTTAAGGAAATAACTGGTAAAAAAATCAGAGAAGTGAATCTCTGAAGGTAAGGAAGCTGTAGAAAGCTTTGGTGGAGTTAAACAGTAATGGGATATTTACCATAATACAGGTGGCAATTTTAATGATGATTTATAATTGGAGTTCAATCAGATTAGAAAGGACCAAACACTGAATAATGGAGAAACAAAACTTCTGTTAACAGAACACATCAGAATGAAGACTTCTGCACATCACCAGAAGATGAGGAAGCCAGCATGTAATTACATGTCTATGGCTTACTCCTCTAGTGACACTATCATCTGGTTGAAAAGGCTTGTGTGCCAGGCACTAGTACAAAGATAGGAGCTGGGTCTCAAATTCTAGAAATTAGAAAATCTTCATAGAGCTGTTTAAAATTTCCATTGACAATTTAAAATTTAAAAGAGCCTTAGAGATCATGTAGTTTAACTCCCTCCTTTAGCAAATAGGAAAACTGGCCTAGAGAAGCGGCTTGTCCAAGATCCTACAATGAGTGTGCTCTCTCCTTGTCTCCGCCTCTTGGAGTCCCAAATTTCCTTCAAAACTTAGTCCAATGGCAGCTAGGTGGCACAGTGGATAGAGTACCAGCCCTGGACTCAGGAGAACCTGAGTTCAAATCCAGCCTCAGACGCTTGACATGTACTAGCTGTGTGACCCTGGGCAAGTCACAACCCCAATTGCCTCACCAACCCCGCCCCAAAACAAAACAAAACAAACAAAAAAACTTAGTTCAAGCATCACCTTCTACATGAAATCTTTCCCAATACTCACCCCACCCACAATGTTAGTGTCTCTCTGTCCTGAAATGTTTACATTGTATATAATTATATATGTACATATTTTCTTCCCAGATAGAATGTAAGCTTCTTGAGGGAAGGGACTGTTTTTTCTGTCTTTGTATCTCCAGCACCTATCGCAGAGCCTGTTGCTTGGTAGGTGCTTAATAAATGCTTGTTGATTGATTGATATTAATGAAAGCAAGCCTCAGGTTCAAGTCTCTTGATTCTCATTCCACCAGGTCATACTACTTTCCTTTTCTGGGTTAGATAGGATCTAGAGATTGAGGATAGTATTGGTAGTCTTATTTCCCATATGTTTCTGGTGCAAATTGTTTTGCATAGTTCTTAATTATATTTCAGGGAAGAAGAAGAGGGAAATTGCTACAGTATGGAGGTCAACCGCCCGTTGCTTGTGGTTATAAATGCCATATCTAAAATAGAATTCCCTTTCTCATGACGTGGTATTTGACGCTGTTACTCTGGACCACTATTAAGGTAATTTTCAAACTCTACTTCAAAACAGATGGAACTATGATATCACTATAGTAACTTCATGAATCTTTCCCCGTATGGGTAAAAAACCAAACTATCCACAGAATGTTAAAAGAAAAGCAAGGCTGGACATCAAATAAGAAGGTTGTTTGAGAAGCAGGGGAAGATGGGGAGAGCTTAGTTATAGCTTTGAAAAGTGCCTTGACATTCCCTCCATTTTACATATTTATGAAAAGCCAAATTTCTGACAGATAAACAGGTTTCTCAGTCACAAATAAAAAACAACAGCATCATTTTTATCTATGCCCTCTTGCCATGAGTGGAAAATACTTTAATCGGTGAAAATAACATTTTATTATAGAATTATTTAGAGTGGTTCTCCACCGCTGTCAGCCCACTCAAAGGGCAGTACGATAGGTGCTGAGTTGTATGAAGGAGCATGGGTCTCAACCCTTTCATTTTACAGATGAGGAAGTAAAGGTCAGGAAGACGTAAAGTGATATGTCTACATCATGTATATAGTAAGAAGCAGCCCCTGGCCTTTTGCACAGGGATCACCTGACCTGATCCATGTACAAAGAAAAGAAGGAATAATGTTCCCATTGTGTTCTATATGCACATACATGTATACACACACACACATGTGTGCACACAGGCTAGTCAGTTCAGCTAGTCAGAGAAGGGGTTGCCAACCTATGGTACATGTGCCAAAGAGGGTTTTCCAACCAGTCATTACTACTACACCTGCTGCTAACAGGAGCCATCATTCCTACTCTGTGGAATCAGTCCTATAATACCTCTCTCTTGCAAGAGACAGTAATTGCCCCAAGGCAGTAGGAAGGAGACTTTAAGAAAAATCTTTTAAAACCCCTCTTTTAAACATCTTTTGTATTTTTATTTCTGAAAACATCTCTTCCTTCAATCCCAGTGATTTGAAAATAGAAATTTAAAGTAATCCCATTCAGCAAAAGCAAACCTACACATTGAACATATCTGATGGCATATGCAATATTCCACAACCTTAGTCCCTCAGATCTCTAATGAAGAGAGGGAGGTCACATAACTTTCAAAGGAAGGGCTGCTTTCTTTTTGCTTTAGAGAATGGGGCCAATGGTCAGGGTTTGATCCCCATTTGAATGGTTAACTTCACTGGGCCCACTTAGCACATACTGCATGCCTTGCTGTCTTGCAAATGAAGTTCTGTCACAGGGAGCCCAGATGAGAGACTCTGGGAAGATCAAGGTAAATCTATCACCACTATGATAAAAAAGCAATGCAAGGAACATACTCTAGGAAAAGTTGGCCAGCATCACCTCTGTATTTGAAGGAGAGTGCAGTCAACAGAGAACTTGTTTCAAAGGACTCAAGTCACCCTAGTTCTGCATCCTCCATGTCATTTGCTCAGAAATAAAAGCATAAGCAGCACTGTCATTCAGCACCTCACTTTATACCACAAAACCATAGCAAGCTGCTCATGAAGTGGTGGTGACATAACTAGGGAGGAAAGGCATAAGGAAGAAGGTGGAATGGAATATCCCTGTACTAAGAGTCAGGATGTTGCTGTAGAACTCTGCAGACTCAACTTTTAAAAGAACCGAGCTTCTGCATTTGCTCTTATTTCTGAATAATTTGAAAACTTTGTTTCATGGTTCGAAACTTATTTTAACACACCTAAATGTAATGTTCCCCACTTATATTTTCCTGTTTTAGGAGTTTTACTTCCTCAGTTCTCTGAAAATGTTCTAGAGGAGAGCTAACACACAGGAATCTCAAAACCCTCAGAGCAGTGGGTTGCATGCAACCTCCCAAGGCATATTACGCTGTCTGTTGTCCTTATGAAGAAAATAAAGATGTCACTAGTAGGAGTTTAAACAGGTACATGATATCAATGAAAACCAAACACAAGTTGAGTTTGAGACCAGTAAAATGGAAGAATCATAGAATGTTTGAGCTTAAAGGAGAGATCATAGTACACATCCCTCAAATAACATATAGAAATGATGTAATTCAGACTATGCAAAAGAAATTACCCAAACTAAGGATCTTCATTTGTTTTATTGGAGTGTCTTATGCTGTTTGAATTGCATAAATGACTGTAATGGGTATCTTTTTATCTATTTTAGTCGTTTTGATTTCCAGTCTTCAATTTCTAATGAATAAAACAAAACTTAGAGCAATTGAATTAACTTTGATAAACCAGCCACAAGCCTTCCTAAAGCCACCAAGGAAACAAAATCATGATGCCCATTATAAGAGCAATTAGATTATTGCCTCACCTGAATCCGTCCTTGACACTACTTTGTTTACAAGGAACTGACTCTTGGGAAAAGGTCCATGTGCATATGACTTGTGGATATGCTTTAAGCTGCACTGAGAAGCAAAATTCTTCATGTTCATCAATCTCATAATCTTCATTTGAATTGGAAGCATTTATAAATCCCTTTTCTGTTTTAAAAAAAATTAAAAGCACATGCATTTCTTTTATTTCTATGGTTGAGAAAGCTACATAGAAACATGCTGAGACCAGTAGAACTATGTTTGTTTTTTCCATAATTTGAGAGCAAGAAAATTTCTAGAAGGGGAGTCTGTAGGTTGTAACTGCTAATTCAATATAGCACATATTTTTTTTAATAGATCTCATTCTTTATCCACAATTCCAAATCTATAACCTAGCAAGCCATCTCCTTCCATCTCCTACTCACAGATATAAACTTACTGATTATTTGGATCAGTTGAGCAATAGAATATAAGTTCCTTGAGGGAAGGAGTTGATTCTATTTTGCTTTTGTATCCCTAGAGTCTGATATGCACAGTAGGCATGGAATAAGTGTGGGTTGAATTGGAAAACCAAAGAAAGAGCAATCTAGCTAGGAGTTTAAAAAAATACTCTTTATTGGAGCTCTTCCTTATCAGCAATAAGGAAACTGCCATATTTGTTTGCATTTTCATTATAGCTCAAGGTTGTACTCTAACCTGAAATACTTCAAAGTGAAACAAAAGACACTCCACAAGCTCCACAAAACTGACTTGGCAGGGAGTAGAGGAATTACTACTAAACTCCAACTTATATTTATTTTCTTTGCTCTGAAATACTGGGACAGTTCCTTCATCTGCTTCTTACTGCTCTCCTCTTCCCTACCTTTCCTTTTTACTCTGGGTAATGCTTATTCTTCTGGTCAATAATTCTTTTCGCTATTCCCACAGGGCTACTCTAATTTGGAATAACCATTGGAGTGCCAAAGGCATGTTCTAATTCTAACAAACTAATTTCTAACTATGGCCCTAAACTAGTTAAGTAGGTCTCTGTAGAAAACGAACTAATCCATCTACTATTTCTGCTTCTGTGAAACTCACATTAAGTTGCAAAAAGGATTCTCAGTGGCTTTCGTAAGCACACTCAAAATACTATAACCAGGTGAATAAGAACACAATCTATTACCATATTAAATATATGGCTTACCTAAGACAGTAACCAAAGTTGATTGACTGGGATGCTTTGACGAAGCACAAATATAATGCCCAGTATCGCTTCTTCCTACTGATTCCACAAAAGCAAATAAAATCCGAATCATAGTCCTGTTGGTTGAATACATACTCATCTCAAAGGGAGTGCCCTAGATTTTAATCAAACAAGGTTAGCATTTAGTGTTTTTCAGTCAAAGTGACTATAGCATTGCACTTATTTTGTCATGACATGAGCTTGACTTATTACCTCTTTTAATGTCCTGTTTTCTAATTTCCAGGCAAGGCTGAATTCATAGTTCATATAAACAGCTTTGCATCTTATCAACAAGGGTTCCCCCTCTTTAACGAATAATTGTGGTAGAGTTGTTTTAGGGGTTTGATTTAGATCTGAGAAATGAAAATAGCAGAAGTAAGCAAGGGAAGAAAGAAAGATTTTTTTCTTCACAAACTATATTTGGAACTTTTAAAAGGACAATCTGATGTCAAATCTCAAATGTCTCTCATATATTTGTGGGGAAGTGGGGTGGGTGGGAATCCTAAACCTGTGATTTCACTGGTGTAGGGAACTCTCAGTGAGGAAATTGCTTCAAACAGTTCAAGTGACAACTGGGCAACTGCTCTGCCACCCATTGTATTGGAGATGTCCTTGGCACTCAGAGAGAATAAATCCTTTGCCTAGACTCTGAGACCAGCTCTTTATTCACCAGGCCATACTCCCTCCTCTTAACAAGGAATAACTGGTTATCCCCAAGACTTGTGGGCACCCCTATTATGAAGGAAACATTTACAATATGCCTTAGACAAAAAATTCACCTAGTGGCCAACTTTCTGGTGAGGAGCTTCTCTTTACTTGGCAAGGCTGGTCTTTGGCCAATAGAATCCCATGAAACAATGTATCAATATCAGCATTTCCTTTTGAGAAGGTAAAGGTATTCTAAAGGTAAGGTACTCTGGAATTCTAAAGCTAAGTGAAAGCCTAAACAATATCATGTTGGTGTTGACCTAGATTATTTTCTAAAGCAATGGTCATGTTCAGTAATAACCAATTCAGTACACTGTACATGAAAATGTTACCTAGCGTAAACAGCCTTGTGCATTTCTCCCCCAAGTCATTTCTTGCGCAGCACCATATGTCTGTTCCAAATAATTCACGAAGAACCTTTTCCTTCTTTCTAATGACAGCTTGACTTCCTCTTTTGCAGCTGCAATTAAAAAACAAATAACATTTGACGGAATCTGTAAAAATCTATTTTAAAAATCCAACTAAGTATTCAAGTGAAAGAGAAAATTAAACATCTACTCCTTGATATAAGGAAGTAAAATAAAGAATGTCAAAGAAATCACAGATTTATGGCATGATGAGAAATTTAAGAAGTCGCCAGGTCACCAATACCTAAACAGGAATTTTTCCCACAACTTCCCTGACTAGTGACCATCCCATCTCTACTTGAATACCTCCATGTGTAAGAAAGATCTTAAAAACAGCATGAAATCCAGTACAAAGTTTATGAGTAGTCTAGGTCTCATTCTTACTTATCTCAGCAATTTGGAATGACACTAGGTAGCATTATATGATAGGGTCTAGACCAAGGTTCATGTACTTTTCTTTTTCTTTCTTTTTTGCATAGGTAATGGGTGGCCATTGCTCATGTTGTCAAATATGCATCCATAAAATAAAGAAGGAGGAAGAAAGAAAGGAAGCACTTTACCTCCCCATCTATTTTTTAAAATGGTAAATATGACAACTACAAATGTCACATTAACATAATGCTTGAAGGTTTTCAAAGTGCCTCCCTATGATATCCTTTAGACCAATCTTTTAATTTTAATCTCTTCTTTTTTTGGCTTTAATTTTTGTTCTAATAAACAATGCATTGATGCATTTGAGTTTCATAAAGTTTTGCTTTTTTATATGGAAATCTAGACCATTCATATCCAATGTCATCTGTCAAATCTAATTTGGTTTCTGTAATTTGAATTTTTGTATGTTCATAATGTTTTCTAGAAGGAATAAAATTTACCTTACTTTTCTACAACTACTTCTATTATGACTACTCCACTAAAACTAATTGACCAATGTTGTATAGCAACCTGTGGCATGGCTCCCTTTCTGTTAAAACTAGGAGTTTTCCTTCAAGCACCATCAGCTTCTTTCCTTTTCTCTTTTTAATACTTTAATTTCTAAATTAAACTTAGAACTCTTCTCTTTCTCCACTTATGATCCACATTTATCTCAAATCCAAATTTGTTTTTCTTTCTCTTGCAAAAACTGATAGATCTACCTGTCTGCCTACCCACCTACCTATCTACCTACCTACCTATCTATCTATCTATTTATCTATCATCTATCAAACTTTGTATTCTTAACCATAGATAATAACAGGCTTACAGAATCATACTATTTTTATTGAGAATTTATTGTTCCATCAATATGAAGCTCTCCCCTAAATACTGATAAAGATCTTTTCTATGTATTGTTGTCAACAAATTCTCTGAGGGCTTCTTGCTTTTTTTTTTAATGTCTTTTTGCTTTTAGACACAATACTTAAGTTATGGGGATGTATAATTTCTGGATCTTGTCTCATGCTTTTAAAACACAAATATGTTTTTAACCAACTTTACCACTTTTCCTATGTTACTTAGGTATATGGATGGATTTGTGGTCTCCCTGCTGTGAGTATCCCCTTTATTGGTGCAGACTGAAAACCCTCTATGCCTACTTATCCTGTAAAATTTTTGTCCATAGTTTTGTTCTCTGCACCCCACTCCTGACTTTCCAGACTTTCTCCACTGTTCCACAGTAGCATCCTTACTCTGCCTTTTAGCCTCCTCCCCCTGGAAGTCCATTCCTCCCCTGCAGATCCTTTTGTCCTTCCCAGAATCGCCCTTTTAAGAAGAGTGGCCAGGTTAAATGTGTCTTCATTCCTCTCTGGACTTCACTCCTGACTCTTTGGACTTTCACTTTCACTATCATGTCAGAACAGTACCCTCACCTTGGAAGTTCTTTCTGTCACTTTGGCCCCACCCCCTCCCAAAACCTTCATTTTAATGAAAGTGCACAGTTCATCCATTTGTTCATTCCTCTCTGGGTTGTACTCCTTATTCTCTAGATTTTCTCTACTATGCTCCCTCCCCTCCTTTTATATATATTTTTCCCTTCATTAGAATGTAAGCTTCTTGAGGGCAATAACTGTCTTTCTTTTTACTTATATTTGTAACCCCAGTCCTTTACAGGGCCTAGCACACAGGAAGCACTTAATAAATGCTTGCTGAATTGTTAATTTCATAAACATTCCAAAGTGCTAAAGGCTTTACTTTGCTTCTTTCCCATTTTAGAAGAACCAATTATGGGCTGGAGGACCAGCCCCTGCACTGTTATCCTTCCCTCTCCCTGAATGACCAATCAACCTCCACCTCTGGTAACGCATGTCCTTAGTGATGTCTTTTATGCCACTTCTCATGTGCAAGTCATCCTTGGTAATGTTTCTACTTACATCAACTGTCTTTTTAATCCCTTAGACTGTGAGCTCCTTGAAAGCAGGGAGTGGTTTTGTTTTTCTTTTCTTTTCTTTTTTTTTAAGTATCTCCAGCACTTAGCACAGAGCCTGGCACATAGTGGGTGCTTAATAAATGTTTGTTGCCTGACTGATTGTTTTGTGGTTCACCTGCAAATTTGATTTTTTTTTTTGAGATAGCGACATTTGATGGAGGAGAGAGGAAAGGGAACAATCATTTCTATCGTGCCTGCTAAGTTCCAGGCATGGCCTATGGTAAGTGCTTAATAAATATTACCTCATATTATCCTTACAACAACTTTGTGATGTAGGTGCTGTTAATACTCTCATTTTACAGTTGAGAAAACTAAAGCAGCAAAGGTTAAGTGACTTTCCCAGGGTCACACAGCTAGTAAATATCTGAGACCAGATTTGAATTCAGGTTATCCTGACTCCAAGGCCAGTTATTCACTCTGCCATCTAGCTGACTTACTGGAAGAATAATGATGTTTAAAAGTTGGGCTTTAATTAATACAAGCACTAAGCAATTTCCCAAATGTGAGCCAACCTAATCTCTCACTTTGATTCAAATCTGAATCCATATCAGCCATCTTTTGTAGACATATCAAATACATATATGCCAAAGGACTACCTTTATGGTTGTCTATATAACTGTGTCATAATCTAAGCAACACATTTCTTATGTACTTTCTTTTAAAACTCCTCACATCTGGCCCCAACCAATCTTTCTAGCATCACACATTATTCCTCTTTCCACATTCTGTACTTTAGATAAATGGGTTTTCTCTCTGTTCTTCACATAAGGCACCCATCTTCCATCTCCATGTCTGTGCCCTGACCATCCCCAAGCTTTAGAATGCCCTTCTACATGCAGGGTTTTTTTGATCTCCCTAAATTGCTAGAATCCTTCTGACCTAACTGCTTTGGACTTAATTACCTTGTATTTACTGTATATACTCATGTATGTATATGTTATCTCCCTTTATAAAATGTAAGCTTCTTGAGAGCAAGGATCATCAAACTTACTGTATTTGCAACCCCAGTAATTACCCTGATGCCTGGCACATAGTAGGCATTTAATAAATGTTGGTTGATTGATTTATCAGTGTGGACTGATCACTTTCAAATGACTGTAGGTTTCACTGAGGTGACTTTGTGATGTCCATGATGCAAAATAATTATTACATAATCATCTGTAAATCAGAGCACTAGGAGAACTTTACAGTTGAAAAGGAATCTTTCCCCTATTTTAACTCTTTGCAGGATATTCTCTATGATACTGGTAATATCTTCTAGTTTTATGCCTCATTGCATTTGATCTTTAGCAGATCTTTGGGGGGAAAAAGTGATCTCCATAGCTAGCTATATTGTAGAATGCTGTGGTTTTAAAAACATGAACAAGGGGCACTTCATTTTGGAGAATAGTCTTTAAGATTGTGATGAGAACAAACTTTTGTGTCTTCATTGCAGGTAGGACAATCACCTCAGAAGCTTTACTGGATCAGAGTTGGCCAGGGCTCTTACTTGTATTCCGTTTGTTCCAACTTGCACATGCTGATCTCTAAACTATGGCCTCACCATGAATCACTGATGATGCTGGCAGTACACAAAAGATATAGTTTTCATCAATCTGGACAAAATTATCTTCAGGGACATCACTTCAGTGACTGAATACTCTGGACACTATGCTATTGGACTCTGTACAACTATTTGATTTAACCCAACAAGAAATATTGTTGAATACCTGTACTTTGTGAATAAAATAAATGGGGCTCACCTTAAAAGAAAATAAACAATATCTACATTTGAATTATATATCCTGTAGGCCAGTCTTGTGAGTTCAAAGATATAGATTGCTGTAATCTACTATGATACTCTCAACATGATCCTAATGTACTTTTTTTTTGAGGCAATTGGGGTTAAGTGACTTGCCTAGGGTCACACAGCTAGTAAGTATTAAGTTTCTGAGGTTAGATTTGAACTCAGGTCCTCCTGACTCCAGGGCCGGTGCTCTATCCACTGCACCACCTAGCTGCCCCATTGTACTTTTGTTGTTGTTCAATTGTCTCGAACTCTCCCTGACCCACACCAGGCCCTTTTATCCTCCACTATCTTTCAAAGACTGTCCAAGCTCATGTTCATTGCTTCCATGACATTATCTATCCATCTAATCCTCTGCCATCTTCTCCCTTTGCCCTCAATCTTTCCCAGTATCAGAGTTGTTTTTTTTCCAATGAGTCCTGTCTTCTTATCAATAATGTGGCCAAGTTATTTAAGCATCAGCTTCAATATTTGACCTTCCAGTGAATAGTCTGAATTAATGTCTTTAAGCATTGACTGATTTGATCTTCTTGCTGTCCAGGGGACTCTCAAAAATCTTCAGCACCACAATTCCAAAGTGTTGGTTCTGTGGTGCTCAACTTTCATTGTATTCCAACTCTCACGGTATACTTTGTATTACTAAAGATATTAATTTGGTATAAAATGTCTTCTTATTTTTTATCTATTTTAATAATTAAGATCTGAATTTGAGGGTACAAAGAAATCAATCTATCAATCAACAAGCATTTTTAACCCCTTACTATGTGCCAGCCATCATGTTGAGTACTGGGGATGGAGAAAAGAACAACAAACAAACAAACAAAAAACCCTCCAAAAAACCCACAACCAGAAAAAAAACCCACAACAGTCCCTGCCCTCTAGGAGCTCATATTATAATGAGGGAAACAATAGGGAACTATATGAGTATATACAAGATAAACAGTGTAGACGAATATTAACTTTAGAGAGAAAGGCTCTAGTAACTTGTAAAACAATGGATGTATGTAATGAAGAGAAACATCCCTAGCTCTATGTAATTTCTCCCCTCTATCTTCCTGTCTGCCTCATCCTCTACTATTTCTTTTGCATGCTCTGTAGTAAATATATTTCCTTTTTTCTAATAAATCATGGGAAAATCTGTGTGATATTTTCCATAAAAATTTTTTTTAATTTAATTAAGAAGTGGTCTACTCCAGAAAATGACCTGGAAAAAAAATCTTTCAGTGCCATTCTCATGTTTTCTAAATGGGGAGGGGTTTTTTTTGTTTGTTTTTTTTAGTGAGGCAATTGGGGTTAAGTGACTTGCCCAGGGTCACACAGCTAGTAAGTGTTAAGTGTCTGAGGCCGAATTTGAACTCAGGTACTCCTGACTCCAGGGCCGGTGCTCTATCCACTGCACCACCTAGCTGCCCCCAAATGGGGAGTTTTTAATCAGTATGTTATGATAGGTAATTTTTATTCTTTCTTGATGGTTTAAGACTCCATTCTTTGTCTTTGTTATTCTGAAATTTGACGCATTTTGCATCATCATTACATCATGAAGACTTCAATTCTGAATCCTACATATTGGGATCAAGTGGATTATTTATGGAGTGATGACTATTCTTGTTGACTTAGAAAATTTCCTATTTCTCCAAATATTGAGTCTACTTTAGTAGCTTTGGGGATCATTTTATCTTCTTAATTTATCTTTCCAATCTACTATTTCATCTTTCATTGCCATTTTTAAAAATTCTGTGACATTCTTGTCTTATTCTTCCACTTTATTCTTATTATTCATTGATCTCTGCAACATTCATTTTTCTTTTTTTGCTGCTTCCTTTTATATTTTTAATTAATATGTACTATGATTTGGCTTGCACTTCTATATTGGTTTTGTTGTTTGCTTATTTTATAGAAGGAGATTTCCTTATCCAGACAGAGGGTTTTTCTTTGACTTGTTGGTTATGTTGTGGATAAGCTCTTCAAATCAATCATCGATTATTTATTAAATGATTAATATACTCCAGGCATTGTGTTAAGCACTTGAGATAATGAATGAAACAACCCCTACTCACCAAAAGCTTATATTCTAATGGAGGAGATAACAATATAAGAATATACAGAGAAAATATGAAGAGAATAAACGCAAAGTAGTTCTATACAAGGATGCTGAGAGAGATGGTACTACCAGATGAGAAGATTAGAAAAGGTCTCATGTAGGAACTAATGATTAAGGTGTCCCTTGAGGATGAGAGAGATCCTATGAGGTAGAGGTGATGAGGAAGGACATTGCAAGCATGGGGGACAGTCAATGAATAGGCATGAAGCTGGGAGATGAAGTATTGTATATGAGGAATAGAAAAGGCCAGTCTGGCTAAATTGCAAGGGGTGGAGACAGGAGGGAAGATATACAATGAAGATGAAATGATAAATTGGAGCCAGAATGTGATGGTCCTTAAAGGCTAAATGGAAGGTTTTATATTTGATCCTGGAGGCACTAGGGAGTCACTAGAGTTTATTAAGTAAAGAAGTTACATGTTATCTCTGTACTTAAGGAAAATCATTTTGGCAGCATTGTCAAGGACTAAACCAAGGAAAGACTTAAAGCAGGCATGCTCATTAAGAGGTTATTGCGGGGCAGCTAGGTGGCGCAGTGGATAGAGCACTGGCCCTGGATTCAGAAGGACCTGAGTTCAAATCTGGCCTCAGACCCTTGACACTTACTAGCTGTGTGACCCTGGGCAAGTCACTTAACCCCAATTGTCTCACCAAAAAAAAAAAAAAAAAAGAGGCTATTGCAGTAGTCTAGACAAGATGTGAAGTGGTAGCAGTGTGAGTAGAAAGAAAGGATTGGATGAGAGAGAGGTGGAGATAGAAATGGTAAGATTTGGCATCTGATTGGATACATGGAATGAGGAAGGATAAAGAGTTCAAGATAATACCAAGATTATGAACCAGGGATATTAGAAGAAGGTTGATGCCTTTGACAAAAAATGGGAAAGTTTAGAAGAGGAGAGAGTTTAAAGGGAAAGATAATAAGTTCATGTTAACATTAAATTTTAGGTGCCTCTGAGACACCCTATTTGAAATGTCCAAGAGGTAATTTTTGTTTGTTTGCGTTTGGGTTTTTTCCCCCCTGAGGGGCAATGAGGGTTAAAGTGACATGCCCAGGATCACACAGTCAAGTGTCTGAGGCTGGACTTGAACACAGATCCTCCTGAATCCAGGACCGGTGCTTAATACGCTGCACCACCTAGCTGCCCCCCTCTAGGAGGTAATTAGACAGATATAGTATATATATAGATATGCTGTAATATATATGCATCTATATGATATGTATATGTTTGTGAATCATTGTCATAAAGATAATTAAATCTATGGGTGCTGATGAAGTCATTGGGGATGGTGAAAACTAAAAAAAGACTATCAGATTTGGCCACTATGATTTCTAACTTTGGAGAGAGAAGTTTCATTTGAATGATGTGGTCAGAGGTCAGATTACAAAAGAGTGAGGACTGAGAGGAGATGTGGCAGAGAGTGTAGACAGCTTTTTCCAAGAGTCTGACTAAGAAAGGGATGAGAGACATGGGATGATAACATGAATGGATGGCAGGGTCTAGTAAAGATTTTTTAAAGATGGGGATATTTGCCCACGTTTGAAGATGGTAAGGAAGGAACCAGTAGAAAGAGAGAGTTTGAAGTACAGAGAGAGTGCTGGCAATTATTGAATTTACAAACTGCTAGAGAAAATTATATGAGTTGAGATCAAGGGCACATGTAGAGACGTTCATTGTAGAGTGTGAGGGCCCAACTGAAGTAGGATAGCAGACCTGATCAGCACAGCTGTGAGACTTCTTCCAGCTACTCTTAGTAACATGTGAATAGGAACAGAGGAGAAATATAACAGGAATACCTAGGGTTGAAGCTTAGTCAGGAATGAGTGGCTACAGAATAAAGGAACAAGAGATTCAAGAGTAGAGTTCAGTGTAGAATGAAATTGGCTAATGATATGATCAAGAATGGAGAAGCAGGGGCAGCTAGGTGACACAGTGGATAAAGCACTGACCCTGGATTCAGAAGGACCTGAGTTCAAATCCGGCCTCAGACACTTGACACTTACTAGCTGTGTGACCCTGGGCAAGTCACTTAACCCACATTGCCTCGAAAAAAAAAGAATGGAGAAGGAAAAAAGTGAAATCAGATCAGGGATGATGGCCTCAGAAAATATTGAGGATGAGTGGAGGGACTCAGTGAGGGTGAAGAATATGTCTTGGAGGAATGATGAATAGAAAGAGAAGGAATAACAGGAGATTATTGGAAAAATAGGATGGTGTACAAAGGATACAAAGGATATTATCTGGTCATATGTCAGGAAATTCTATTAGGGAAATGGAACACATGAGTAATGGAGAGATGGTATGTGATCATTATCTCTGTATGTAGATGACATGGAGTGAAGGAGAGGGACATGGAAGTTGCGGGGTTTGAAGAAGCATCAGCTTCCATTAGACCAAAGTCCTATACTATAAGAGGAGTTGATGAGGAGAGGAAGATAATGAAACACATGTTTATTTCCTTGAAAAAAGGGTGCAAGAATGTCCTGGGCAGGGGCAATAGACATAAATTGGATTGGGTAGAAATTTTTGATGATATAAACTTCAAAGGAGGGGGAGGTTGTTCACTGATTATGGTAAATGGAAAGTCTGGAACTAGTAGCTCTTCACTCACACCCCCAGCCCATTATTCTAACTGATGCTTTGCATTAATGTATTGATACCCTGGTGACCCTAGATTTAAGATGATACTCTCTTTCCCATTCCAGTAGTGGTAGTAGTAGGAAATGAAGCAATATTATATTTTCTTCTTCTATCCCAGTGGAAACAGGGAAGGAGGCATGAACTGTGGTTCAAATGACAGCTGCCAGATGTTGACCACTGTCATTAATAGACTGTCATTTCAGGGTTTCTCCAGAGTTTCCCCTGTGGCCTCCTCCCACTCCTTCCTGCATGTTCTCTTTTCTTCTCCTATTCCCTCAGCAGTTAGAGAGGGGAACGGGGATAGGAGAGGTAGTGGTTGTAGCTGTGATAACTCCATGTTCCCTCCCCATTCTTAACCCTAGAGCATTAATGAAGGCTCAACTCTCTCTTCCTGTCCAACCCTTCAGCCCAGGTCTCCAGAGAAAACCTAGTGGTGGCAGCAGCAGTTGTAGTGGTTCCAGGCTCCTCCTTCAACTTCTTTCCACCCCTGGTCCTGGGGGAGTATGGGGATGAGTACAGCCCACGGTGACTGCAGCAGGTGCAGAGGCAGGTCACATGATTTCTTCTGAATTGTCCTTTATACTCAGGTCCAAGAGGAACAAATACCTCAAGAAGGAGGCCCTGCCCCCTTTTCTCCTCATTTCAGTTCTAGAGTACTGGAAGCCACTTCCTTCCTCCATGCCCCTCCATCTGAAGGCTGTCAAAGTATGTGGTGGTGGTAATAAGGACAGTTACTGGATCTCTTTCATTAGCCTTTTAAAAGTTTTTTTGGGGGGGGAGTTATATTTTTCTATATTGTCTTCCTTTTATTTCTTGGCTCCTTGACAGTTTTTGTTGCCAAAGACTAAAAGAACTGATTCCCTGTCTTGTGTCCACACTGTCATCCCCCACAGAGTTCACACACACACACACACACATACACACATGCACATGCACAAGACAGACCATAAGTTTCAGATTACGCACATAATCACATGGGTAGTGAGAATTCCTCACCAAGAGCTTCCTGAATTGATGAAATTACAATGCAATCAAAAAATTATATTGAGTATATATTTCCATGTAATTTCTATCTCTGAAGCCCAGTTTTAACCTTTGGAGCTGCACAGAACAAATCCAGTCCTTTTCTGACTAGAAAGTAGCAAATGAAAATGGTTCATAAGGAGGTGAAATCCCAGACAAGTACAGAGATAATAAGAGAACACCTTGCTGTCTTCAGTAAGTTTAGGTCACCAGGTGTGGACCAAGTCAACTCGTAGGTACTGGGAGAACTAGGAAGTGTAACAGATGAACCAACATCTTTGAAAGACCATAGAGAACAGGAGAGCATTACAAAACTATAGGACATATGGTGTTCCAATATTCAAAAGGGGGAAGGGAATGAAGTCTGAGAACTATAATCCAATGAGATTGGTTTTGAAACCTGGAAAAATTCTTGACTATTTTGCTAGTGAGATGACATGAGAAAGCAGTGATCACAAAAAGGCAGCCTGAATTCATTAAGAAGAGATCACACCAGACTAACCTCATTTTATGTTTTGCCAAATGTGATAGGCGAAAATACATGGGGATGTTGTCAAGTAGACTCCAATACAGGTTGAAGTAGGTGACTGTTGAAGACTTCCAACTCATATTCTTAGATTTGTCATTTTACATTCTAGCCTTTCACATATTTGAAGACAATAATCATGTACTTCTATAAATAAAGGCTTATTGACTGATACAATGTGGCACAGTGGATAGAATACTGGACTTGAAGTCAAGACAATTTAAGTTCAAATCTCATCTCTAATGCTAACAAGATGTGTGACCCTGGGCAAGTCACATTCATTGAACATTAGTTTCCTTACTGTAAAATTAGAGAATTAGATAAAATGGCCTCTAAGGACCCTTCTAGTTCCAAGTCTATGATCATATGGCTATTATTTTTTCCCAAGCAAAACACCTTTCTTTTCTTTAATCATTCCTCATGTGATGGACCTGGGTAACCTAAAGAAGTTGGATACTTAAAATACCCAAAGAGAGGAAGTGGGCACCATTCAATTCAATTCTATAAATATATTAAGCACCTAATATATGGATAGCATTTTACTAAGTGCTTAGGATACAAAGATAAAAATGAAACAGGAGCTGCCATTAAGGAAACAACGTTGTCTGGGCAGAATATGATACAGAGACAAGTATAAATATAAAATGGGGAATGATAGGGGTAAAGGCAAGATCTAGACCGGTGCTTCTCAAAGTGTGGTCCAGGGACCCCTTTGGTGTCTCTCAGACACTTTCAGGGGGCATCTATGATGTCAAAACTATTTTGATAATAACACTAAGACATTTTATTTCATAATACAGTAAATATTAGATGTAACCCACATAAAGAAGAGCTCTTTTGCGGGGGCCTCAATAATTTTTAAGAATGTAAAGGAGTACTGGAATGAAAAGTTTGAGAACTACTGCTCAGAATATTTGAGGAGGGAGAGAACATTTTTATGTGGGTGATCAGAGACCACTGCTCAAACCCTGGATAGCCTCACCTCCACACTAGCTGCCTTGCCCTTGGGTGAGATCCTCCTCATTTTTCCAGATCCCCTTTATGTTTTATCTTCCCTTATTAGAAGGTATGCTCCCTGAGATGAGGAACTACCCTGTTTTTGTTGGTGGTATGTCTCCAGTGCTTAGCACAGTAACAGGCACATAGCAAATGCTTATTAAATGCTTTATCTAGCTATGTGAAAGAGGTAAACTTTGAAGAAGGGTAAGGATTCTCAAACGTGGAAATGAGGGAGAGTGCATCTTATAAATATGTGGACATAAAAGATGGAATGCTAATGTGAAATAAGACTAGAAAAATAATGTTAAACACTTAATAAATGTTCTTTGTATTGAATTAAAAAGAAAGGTAGGTTGGAGCCAGATTATAGAAAACTTTCAATCCAAGTTAAGGATAGGATAGGATAGAATAGAATACAATAGAATAGTATTTTTGAGGCAATATAGAGCCACCAAATGTTTTTGAGTAAGTAAATTGCATGGTCAGACTGTGCCAAAGTAGGTTATACTTATACAACAATTATGCCTATGATGTTTTAGATTATCATGAGCTTACTTTTACTGTAGTATTATGAGATTTTATATATATATAAAAATAATATTTTAAAAATACATGTCTTATTGATGGAAAAATTCTAAATAAAATATTAGAAAGGAGATTACAGAAATTTATCCCCAGGATAATAAACTATGACCAGGAATTCAGGGCTGGTTCAACATTAGGAAAACTATCAACATAATTGACCACATCAATAACAAAACTAACCAAAAGCATGTGATTGTCTCAATAGATGCAGAAAAAGCTTTTGACAAAATATAGCACTCATTCCTATTAAAAACACTAAAGGGGGCAGCTAGGTGGTACAGTAGATAGAGCACCAGCCCTGGATTCAGGAGGACCTGAGTTCAAATCTGGTCTCAGACACTTGACACTTAGTAGCTGTGTGACCCTGGACAAGTCACTTAACCCCAATTGCCTCACAAAAAAACAAACAAACAAAAACCACTAAAGAGCACATAAATAAATGGAATTTTCCTTAAAATGATAAGGAGTATTTACCTAAAACCATCAGCAAGTATTATATGTAATGGGGATGAGTTAGAGACACTCCCAATAAGATCAGGGGTGAAACAAGGATGTCTGTTATCACCTCTATTATTCAATATTATACTAAAAATACTAACTTTAGCATAAGAGAAGAAAAAGAAATTATTAAAGGAATTAGAACAAGCAAGGAAGAAACAAAACCATCACTCTTTGCAAATGATATAATGGTATACTTAGAATCCTAGAGAATCAAATAAAAAACTGCTTGAAACAATGAACAACTTTAGCAGTTGCAGGATATAAAATAAATCCACATAAATCATCAACATTCCTATACATGACCAACAAAGCTCAGTAGCAAGAGATAGAAAGAGAAATTCCATTTAAAATAACTTTAGACAATATAAAATATTTGGGAGTCTACCTACCAAAACAAACCCAGGAACTATATGAACACAATTACAAAACACTTTTCACACAAATAAAATCAGATGTAAATAGTTGGAAAAATACCAATTGCTCATGGATAGGCTGAACTAATATAACAAAAATAAGAATTCTACCTAAATTAATGTACTTATTCAGTGGCTACCTAAAATTATTTTATAGAGCTAGAAAAAATGCTAACAAAATTCATCTGGAAGAACAAAAGGTCAAGAACGTCAAGGGAACTCATGAAAATAATGCACAGGAAGGTGGGCTAGCCATACTAAATCTAAAACTATACCGTAAAGTGGCAGTCATCAAAACTATTTGGTACTGGCTAAGAGATAGAGTGGTGGATCAGTGGAATACATTAGGCACAGGAGACACAGTAGTGTCTATAGTAATCTACTGTTTGATTAAACCCAAAGACTCCAGCTTCTGAGATAAGAACTCACTATTTGACAAAAACTGCTGGGAAAACTGGAAGATAGTATGGCAGAAACTAGGCATAGACCAACATCTTACACCATATACCAAAATAAGATCAAAATGGGTACATGATTTAGACCTAAAGGGTGATAACACGGGTAAATTAGGAGAGGAAGGAATACTTTCCCTCTCACATCTATGGAGACGAGAAGAATTTTTGACCAAACAAGAGATAGAGAATATTATCAAAATGGATGGTTTTGATTACATTAAATTAAAAAGGTTTTGTACAGAAAGGAATATACCTTTTTCTCAGCAGTACATGGCACATTTTCAAAAATTGACCATGTATTAGGGCACAAAAACATCATAGTCAAATGTAGAAAGGCAGAAATAGTAAATGCATCCTTCTCAGATCATGATGCAATAAAAATTACATGTAAGAAAGAGCCAGGGAAAAGTAGAATGAAAATCAATTGGAAACTAAATAATTTCATTCTAAAGAATGAATGGGCCAAACAAGAAATCATAGAAACAATCAATAACTTTATCCAAGAGAATGACAATAATGAGACAACATACCAAAATCTATGGGATGCAGCCAAAGCAGTGCTTAGGGGAAAATTTATAGCTCTAAATGCTTACATGAATAAAAAAGAGAAAGAGGAGATTAATGAATTGGGCATGCAACTTAAAAAGCTAGAAAAAGAACAAATTAGAAATCCCCAATTAGACACTAAATTAGAGATCCTGAAAATTAAAGGAGAAATCAATAAGATTGAAAGCAAAAAACTATAGAACTAATCAATAAAACTAAGAGCTGGTTTTATGAAAAAACCAATAAAATAGATAAAATACTGGTTAATTTGATTAAAAAAAAGAAAGAAGAAAACCAAATTACCAGTATCAAAAATGAAAAGGGTGATGTTACCACCAATGAAGTGGAAATTAAAGCAATAATTAGGAAATATTTTGCCCAACTGTATGCCAATAAATTTGACAATCTAAATGAAATGGATGAATATTTACAAAAATACAAACTGCCCAGGTTAACTGAAGAGGAAATAAAATCCTTAAATAAACCCATATTAGAAAAAGAAATTGAACAAGCTATTAATGAACTCCCTAAGAAAAAATCCCCAGGGCCAGATGGGTTTACGGGTGAATTTTACCAAACATTTAAAGAACAATTAATTCCAATATTATACAAATTATTTGGAAAAATAGGTGAAGAAGGAGTTCTACCAAATTCGTTTTATGACACAAATATGGTGGTGATACCAAAACCAGGCAAAGCAAAAACAGAGAAAGAAAATTATAGACCAATCTCCCTAATGAATATTGATGCTAAAATCTTAAATAAGATATTAGCAAGGAGATTACAGCAAGTGATCACCAGGATAATACACTATGACCAGGTGGGATTTATACCAGGAATGCAGGGCTGGTTCAACATTAGGAAAACTATTAACATAATCAACCACATCAATAAGAAAACCAACCAAAATCATATGATTATCTCAATAGATGCAGAGAAAGCCTTTGACAAAGTACAGCACCCATTCCTAATAAAAACACTAGAGAGTTTAGGAATAGGGGGAGCTTTCCTTAGAATAATAAACAGTATCTACCTAAAGCCATCAGCAAGTATTATATGCAATGGAGATAAATTAGAGGCCTTCCCAATAAGATCAGGGGTGAAACAGGGATGTCCATTATCACCCCTATTATTTAATATTGTCCTAGAAATGTTAGCTTTAGCAATCAGAGAAGAGAAAGGAATTAAAGGAATTAGAATAGGCAAGGAGGAAACAAAACTATCACTCTTTGCAGATGATATGATGGTATACTTAAGGAATCCTCGAGAATCAAGTCAAAAATTACTTGAAACAATTAACAACTTTAGCAAAGTAGCAGGATATAAAATAAATCCACATAAATCATCAGCATTTCTATACATGACCAACAAAGTCCAGCAGCAAGAGATAGAAAGAGAAATTCCATTTAAAGTAACGGTAGGTAATATAAAATACTTGGGAGTCTACTTGCCAAGACAAACCCAGGAACTCTATGAACACAACTACCAAACACTCTTCACACAAATCAAATCAGATCTAAATAATTGGAAAGATATCAATTGCTCATGGATAGGCAGAGCTAATATAGTAAAAATGACAATACTGCCTAAATTAATTTACTTATTCAGTGCCATACCAATCAGGCTACCTAAAAATTATTTTATACAGCTAGAAAAAATAATAACAAAATTCATCTGGAAAAACAAAAAATCAAGAATATCCAGGGAAATAATGAAAAAAAATTCACAGGAAGGTGGGTTAGCGGTACCAAACCTGGAGCTTTACTATAAAGCGGCAGTCATCAAAACTATCTGGTACTGGCTAAAAAATAGAGTGGTAGATCAATGGAATAGGCTAGGCTCAGGAAATGCAGTAGTAAATGACACTAGTAATGTAGTGTTTGATAAACCCAAAGACTCCAGCTTCTGGGATAGGAACTCAGTATTTGACAAAAACTGCTGGGAAAACTGGAAGATAGTATGGCAGAAATTAGGCTTAGACCAACATCTTACACCTTATACTAAAATAAGGTCAAAATGGATACATGATTTAGACATAAGAGGTGATACCATAGGTAAATTAGGAGAGAAAGGAATAGTGTACCTATCAGATCTTTGGAAAGGAGAACAGTTTTTGACCAAACATGAGATAGAGTATATTATAAAATGCAAAGTGGATGATTTTGATTATATTAAATTAAAAAATTTTTGTACAAACAGAAGCAATGCATCCAAAATTAGAAGGGAGGCAGAAAGCTGGGAAACAATTTTTGAGGCCAGTGCTTCTGATAAAGGCCTCATCTCTAAAATATATAGGGAATTAAATCAAATTTATAAGAATCCAAGTCATTCCCCAATTGAGAAATGGTCAAAGGATATGAACAGGCAGTTTTCTGATGAAGAAACCAAAGCTATCTATTCCCATATGAAAAAATGCTCTAAATCTCTAATGATTAGAGAGATGCAAATTAAAACAACTCTGAGGTACCACCTGACACCTATCAGATTGGCTAAAATGACAAAAAAGGAAGATAATAAATGTTGGAGAGGCTGTGGGAAAATTGGAACACTAATGCATTGTTGGTGGAGCTGTGAGCTGATCCAACCATTCTGGAGAGCAATTTGGAATTATGCCCAAAGGGTGATAAAGCTGTGCATACCCTTTGACCCAGCAATCCCACTTTTAGGTCTTTTGCCCAAAGAAATCATGGAAGGGGGAAAGGGACCCACATGTACAAAAATATTTATAGCTGCTCTTTACGTGGTAGCAAGGAATTGGAAGTTGAGGGGGTGCCCATCAATTGGGGAATGGCTGGACAAGTTGTGGTATATGAATACAATGGAATACTATTGTGCTGTAAGAAATGATGAGCAGGAAGAGTTCAGAGAAACCTGGAGGGTCTTACGTGAGCTGATGATGAGTGAGATGAGCAGAACCAGAAGAACATTGTACACAGTATCATCAACATTGAGTGTTGACCTACTGTGATGGACTATATTCTTCTCACCAATGCAATGGTACAGAAGAGTTCCAGGGAACTCATGATAGAAGAGGATCTCCAAATCCAAGAAAAAAAAAGAAAGAAAGAACTGTGGAGTATAGATGCTGATTGAACCATATTATTTCTTTTGTTTTGGGTGCTGTTGTTTTTTTTTTCTATTTTGAGGTTTTGCATCACTGCTCTGATTCTTTCTCTTGTAACAGGATTAATGCAGAAATAGGATTAATGTTATTATGTGTATATATATGTGTGTGTTTATATATATCTATATGTATATGTATAGATATATATAGATATAACCTATATCAGATTACCTGCTGTCTAGGGGAGGGGGGAGGGAGGGGAGGGAGGGAGAAAAATCTGAAATTGTAAAGCATGTATAAACAAAAGTTGAGAACTATCTTTACATGTAACGGAAAAAATAAAATATCTCAAAAAAAAAAAAGGTTTTGTACAAACAAAAGCAATGCAGCCAAGATTAGAAGAGAAGCAGAAAGCTGGGAAACAATTTTTCTAGCCAGTGTTTCTGATAAAGGCCTCATTTCTAAAATATATAGAAATCCAAATCAGATTTATAAGAATACAAGTCATTACCCAAATGAGAAGTGGTCAAAGGATATGAATAGGCAGTTTTCAGATGAAGAAATCAAAACTATCTATAGCCATTTTTGAAAAAAAATGCTCTAAATCACTATTGATTGGAGAAATGGAAACTCTGAGGTACCACCTCACACCTATCATATTGACTAATATGACAAAAAAAGAAAATAATAAATGTTGGAGAAGATGTGGAAAAAATGGAACACTAATGCATTGTTGGTGGAGTTGTGAACTGATTCAACCATTCTGGAAAACAATTTGCAACTATGCCCAAAGGGTTATGGGGCTATGAATACCCTTTGACCCAGTAATACCACTATTAGGTCTGCATCTCAAAGAGATCATAAACAAGAGAAAAGGACCCATATATATAACAATGTTTATAGCAGCTCTCTTTGTGGTGGCAAAGAAATTGAGGGGATGCCCATCAATTGGGGAATGGTTGAACAAGTTGAGGTATATGAATGTAATGGAATTCTATTGTGCTATAAGAAACGATGAGCAGAAATATTTCAGAAAAACCTGGAATGACTTAAGTAGACTGATACTGAGTGAAGTGAGCAGAAACAGGAGAACATTGTACACAGTAACAGCAATATTGTGTGATGATCAACGGTGAGAGACTTAGCTCTTCTCAACAATACAATTATCCAAGACAATTCCAAAGGACTCATGATGGAAAATGCTCTCCACATCCAGAAAAAAAAAAGAACTGTGGAATCTGAATGCAGATTGATCAACACAATTTCTACTTTTTTTGTTTTTTTCTTCTTGTCTGAGGTTTTCCCCTTTTGTTCTGATTCTTTCACAACACAACTAATGTGGTGGGAAAAAACTTAAAACCAAAAAAGTAAAGAATGATGGAGAATATTTGGGTAAAGTTTAATGCAGGAAGGAAAAGGAGCAATTTTTGTCATTAAAGTATTAGTTAATCCACTATAACGCTTGTTTTAAAAAATGAAAATTTGTTCCAATAAGCATAATGCAAATTTCACATTTGCTTATTTACAGTTTTTTTCCCCGCAAGAAACAGCAAGAATGGGAAAACTAAAACCTAGATGAACCAAGCCTAGTGGGAATACATAATATGCATACATGTCAAACATATACTAGCTACCTTAATTCACCATGTGTTATCTTATAAGGTTATGTTTTGCTATTCTTTTGCATTTGAATATATGTGTGTGCATATATATGTATGTGTGTGTATGTGTATGTGTATAGCCATATACTCATATAAACTTATGTACATGAACTTCATATAAATTCCCTGATGACTTAATAAAAACTACATGTCTTTTCAGGTACTCTATTGTCAAGACTTTTTCACTAATAAGACTGATTTTTCTTTACCATCTGTATGCTGACCCAGTTTTCCCTTCAGGAAATGCTAGTGACAGCTGGGAGCTGTCCACAGCTAAAGCTCATTGAGAACAAGGGGAATTCCAAAGAACATCAGAACATTCTAAACTTGGTTGTATTTTATATGAATTTTGCTCCAACCCTGAGTTTTTGTTTGACCATTGACCAAATTTTCCTGTTTGCTCCTTGGATTTTGTCATTAATGCTCTACTGACACATTCTGAACCCAGAGAAAATATCTGCCTCCGGCTCATTTTCTTGGTACCTTGTGCTAGATGCTTTGATAACTAAATATTTTTCTCTGAATTGTCCAGCTCCTAATCTTGCTCATCACAAACAGAGACATTAACACTATGAATAGGCCACCTCAAACTGGACTGACATGCTGGCATCATACTTTTGTGTTTTTAGCCCCAGTGCTTAGCATGGTTCATGGCACGCAGGATGCTTACTGATTGATTCATGGGGGGGCATTTACAATTTGTCAAATAAAATAGCAACAGTTCAACGTATTTCCATTTGTTTATTTCAAACAGTATTTTTAGTCTATTGATTTTTATTATTCTTAGAAATGTCAGCCTTTATAGAGGAAAAATGAAAGCACCACTGATTGTTGTATTAACTGCCATATTTGGACACACCACCTATTCATTATAGCAGTATAAATAATTTGCTTAAAAATGAGAATGGTATTAAATTATTATATTGGATAACATTTGTAACATTTGACTTGTACCCTTAAAAATTCTAATTGTGAATTTAATCTATGAAATCCATAAGTATAATTATCAACATGAGTTGCAAACATCTTACCTTTTACTCTGCGGGCTACAAAAAGACCACTCTATCACTGGATCTGGGAAGCTTTCTGATATGCAGACTATAGCATCCTGGTTTTCCATTTTTCTAAAGTATGGATTTCCGAGTTTTCCTGTTAAATTAATTTAAGTCACATTTTAAAGTACATGACAATGGTTTTTTTCCCAAAGGCATTATTGCTTATTGATAATAAATCATTTTAAGTAGATTTTTTTTCAGTCCTCAGAGGTACTGAAAATATTTAAAACTTTACATTATAAAACACTGAGTATTTTATTCCATCATCATTCATCATCCTTCCTTCACTTTGCCTCAGGCTATGCAAAAAACATAGATAGATGCCTACAATCTTAGAGATGGCAAAGGCCCTAGACTTATTTGTTATGTGATGAAAAGAGTGACAGACTTGGGTTCAGAAGAGTTCTTGCTCCTCTGTTTTTTAGCTGGATTTCTACTGGCAAATTGTTTTAGACTTTGAACCTCAGTTTCCTCAACTCTAAAATGGTGTTGAAAAGGTCTGTCTAGGGGGCAGCTAGGTGATGCAGTGGATAAAGCACCAGTTCTGGATTCAGGAGGACCTGAGTTCAAATCTGGACTCAGACACTTGACACTTACTAGCTGCATGACCCTGGGCAAGTCACTTAACCCTCATTGCTCCACAAAAACAAAACAAAAAAAGAAAATGTCTGCTTTGACTCAAGGAAGTTGTTACAGGGCGGCAAATAAGATCATTTATGTAAAGAATCTTGAAACCACAAAGCCCGTATATAATGCCACTTATTATTGTTATTGTTCTTATTATTCACTTGTATTCAGTAGATGCCTTATTGGGCCCCTACTGTAATCAAGTCTAAAACAAAGCAATGACCAGTAAAAACCAGACACCATACAGATCAAGAAGAGGGTCCAAGCTCGACTTTCTCATAATTTGTCAGATTCAAATAGCTGACTACTCCTGTGCATCTTCCAGTGCTATTCCCTTATTCTTTTAGAAGAAATGAATTTGTGGACTGCTCCTTCCTTTACTGTTGTTCAGCCATGACCAACTCTTCTTTACCCTATTTGGGGTTTTCCTGGCAAAGAAATTGGAGTGGTTTGCCATTTCCTTCTCCAATTCATTTAACAGATGAAGAAACAGAGGCAAATAAAGTTAAGTGATTTGCCCAGGGTCACACAGCTAGTAAGTGTCTGAGAACAGATTTGAACTCAGGTCTTCCTGACTCCAGACCTGGGTGCTCTATCCACTGTACCACCTAACTGCCCTTTTTTAGTTAGTTGTGTAGCAACTCAGCACAATTCAGAATCTATTGTGTCAGGATAGCAGTGAAGATACTCTCTTTAGATATCCATTCTGTTTCAATATTTCCAATAATGAGTAACTTGCTACTTTTCCAGGGAACATCAATTATCAGAAGGTTATTCTTTGGGGCAGCTAGGTGACACAGTGGATAGAGCACTGGCCCTGGAGTCAGGAGGACCTAAGTTCAAATTCGGCCTCAGACATTTGACACTTACTAGCTGTGTGACCTTGGGCAAGTCATTTAACCCCAATTTGCCTCACCAAAAAAAAAAAGAAAAGAAAAGAAAAGAAAGAAAAAAAGAGGTTATTCCTTACATTAAACCAATATGTGTTTCTCTGTAACTCCCAGTGTCAATCCTAGTTCTACTCCTTTGAGATAAAACAGCAGTTCAAATTTTCTTCCATATGACAACTTTTAAAACATTTAGGATTACACACTTTAAAATTTTAAAACTGGAAAGGACCTTAAAGTTCATCTAGTACAACCCTGTCCCTCAATTCCTGTCAGTGCCATTCAATTCCAGTACGATATAAGCTTCCTGGAGACAGCTCATTTCGTTCTTGTCTGTATCACCAGCACAGAATAGGAGCTTAATAAATGCTTGCCAAATTGAACTGAAAGGACCTGAAAGCTCATCTAGTGCACCAGCCAGTGAATAAGGTACAATTTGGCCTCAAGTTTCCTGACTCCAAGTCCATGAAAATCTGCTCACTGTTTTACTATAGAGATGATGATCCTCCCCAAACACTAAGAAGCCCAAGTTGTTTGGAGTGCTGCCTAGGCACGAAGGTGCACTAAGGCATAGGGAGCATCCCCAACTTACCCTTTATCCTGTGTGAAAGTAGTGGGGTATTGATGTGAATATATTGTAGTTTCAGAACACCACAGGTCCATGCCAAATCAAGGTGGGGAAGAGTCACACACTACACCCAAATACAAATCCTGCTATACCAATCGCACCCCCTGGGGAAAGCATCTGTGTGCCTACAAATGAAATCACCTATTTATACGACCACTGGGATACTAGTTGATTCTGTTCTATCCAGTGAAGCTGAAGGGTAGACAGAAGGCAGGCAGGGGTTGATGAAAATTATTCTGTCTCTGACTAATAAGGTTCATTGCTAGTGCCCTTCTGAAGAAGAAAAGGACAAGTAAATTTAAAATGTGTCCTCAAAGGGGGCAAGTCACTTCTTCTCTGGTCCTCATATTCTTCATCTGTAAAATAATGGGGTAACCTAGATGAGGCTTAATATCCCTTCCAGCTCAAGTTCTATGGTCTCAGGTCTATGATCATAAATTTTATCAGGCACTGATAAAGTGTTTAATCCTATCAGTCAACAATTAACAGAATGACAAAGTATTAGATCAGTCATTCATATGTTCAACATATTATATTTGTTAACTAATTTTAAATTTAGTTACATTTATATGTTGACTTCCAGTAAATGACTTGAAGACACAGAATTCTACTTAGAAACTTCCCATAGGGGCAGCTAGGTGGCGCAGTGGATAAAGCACTGGCCCTGGATTCAGGAGTACCTGAGTTCAAATCCAGCCTCAGACACTTGACACTTACTAGCTGTGTGACCCTGGGCAAGTCACTTAACCCCCATTGCTCCACCAAAAAAAAAAAAAAAAAAGAAACTTCCCATAGATTGTTCTTTGTGGGCCCAAAGGGCACAACTAATTCAACTTTGTCAACTTTTAAAGTTTGCATTCTATTCCCTGGGCAACTGGTAAGTCTTCTAGAGAATAACAAAATAAATCAAGACATTAAAGTCATTCTCTCTGTTAAGGACTAAAATTCTAGCTAAACTGTCTAAAATATCTAATGAGTGGTTGCCAATAAATTATAAGCTTTAGCAAGAGTTAGACTTTTAAGCATTTATTAAGGAGAATAAGAATTTGGTAAAGAGAGAGAGAAAGGCCTAGATTCCTATCTATTAAAGGGAGAGCACATTTCTAGCTCCGCTCTCCACCAGAGTCCAAAGGCAAGAGCGTGAGCCCAAGCGCCAGTCTCTTCCTTCCTCCTCCCACTAGCCCGAGTCACTTCCTGACGCCAAAGAAAAGACTCCTAGTCTTGCCCTCAAAGACCTCCGCTTCATGGGCGGAACTCTTCTACAGTAAGTCTCCAGCAGGTGGCGTCATTCCAATTGTTACATCTCAAAGTCATATAGATCCCTGTTACCAACCTAACTTACAGGGGCAGCTAGGTGATGCAGTGGATAAAGCATCAGTTCTGGATTCAGGAGGACCTGAGTTCAAATCTGGCCTCAGACACTTGACACTTACTAGCTGTGTGACCGTGGACAAGTCACTTAGCCCTCATTGCCCCACAAAACAAAACAAAACAAAACCCAACTTACTTCTTACACTCACTGTAAGTATCACTGTGTAATTCATAGCTTCACTTTGAATTGAAAGTAGGTATTCTCCAGCTTGAGTTTCTGTCATTTTCAGAATGACTATGGAAACAACTCCTCTGCAAAACAGGAAAGAAAACGTATTATTATGGAAAGTTTGTGAACCACAAAAAAAAAAAAAAATCCAAAAACATGATGCTGAATCAGACTTCTGGTCTACTAGGTCAAATGCTCAGTCTCTAATAGTGACTGCAAAGTACTCTTTGTGGGAGAGGAAAGACCTTGCTCTCTCCAATTCACTTCAATCTATCAGGTCATTATCTTCATCCCCATCAGAGTTGGCTCTTAGATGGAGTTTTAAGGCTTGTGGATTCTTTAGATGTATAATCTGAGGGGTTTAGAGAAAGTCTGCTTTAGGGGTAATCGAGCTCAAATTCCTCATTTTACAGATGAGGAAATTGAAGTCCATAGAGAGGTAAAGTGGGCTAACCCAGGAACACACAGATAGTGACAGAGCCAGGATTCAAACCCAGGTCTTCTTTCTATTATGCAATGGTACCTTCAAAATTCAGTTAAATTCAACACAAGTCAGCAAATATGCATTGAGTCAACTATGTGGTGGGGCAGCTAGGTGGCGCAGTGGATAGAGCACCGGCCCTGGAGTCAGGAGTACCTGAGTTCAAATCCGGCCTCAGACACTTAACACTAGCTGTGTGACCCTGGGCAAGTCACTTAACCCTCATTGCCACACACACACACACACAAAATCTCTTTTTCCAAGGCCCAGTCAGGTACCAAACCTCTGTGAAGCCCTCTCTGATTCTACCTCAACTACCCCCACACACACATATCCACACTTTACCCCAGCTAAAATTGATCTCTCCCTTTTCAAGTTTTCCTGGAGCACCTTATTTGGATCTTTAGTCCTCACTACATTTGACTTTATAGAATATCTATTTGTATAAATGCCAAATCCCTCATTTTAGAGGGCAGTGACTGTGTTGTTTGTCAACTGTGTTCATGGTGCCTAGAGAGATACCTTATTTAAAGTTGAATGAGAAATTTGAGAAGGGAGAGATCAATCAAGAGTCAGCAAACAAGTATTAAGCACCTGCTATGTGCCAGGCACTGGGGATAAAAATATAAGGAATAAAATGACCCCTACGCTGAAGAAGTTTACATTATAATGGGATCAAGAGATTGTTTCAAGGAAGGCTTTATGGAGAAGGTGGCCTTGAGTTGAACCTTGAAAGAGGAAGGAATCCACGAGATCCAGGAGGTCGGGAAGGGTCAGAGTAGCACAGTTTAGGAATAGAAAATGGGATTAGCAAAAGCCCGGAGGAAGGAGAGGATGTGAATGAGTGATGGAGATTAGTCTACTTCAGTTGGAATGTAGCATCCATGGAGGGAGGTAGAATGACACAAGAAGGAAAAGGCAAATTGATGTGAGAGTATGAAGGACCTCCGTGCACACAATCTGGATGGGAGGCAGTTCAATTCAATTCAAGTCTACCTACATCTAAGAGAGATAGCCTTTCTCTGACAAAATGTTGAGTTGAACACTGGTTGTCACTACTAACCCACAAAAGAATTATTAATAAATATAATGCTCTTAACTGTAGAGTTTCTCATTGTTGGAGAGTAGAACTTCTTTTGGGCAGGATCTGCAGAAATCTATCTAGTGCCCTCATTAACAAGTACTTCAATCTATTTCCACATGAGATTTTGGATTATTCATGGTAATTATGATTATCTACGAAGAGATTAAGATTCTGGATCATGGGGCAGCTAGATGGTGCAGTGGATAAAGCACCAGCCTTGGATTCAGGAGGACCTGAGTTCAAATCCAGCCTCAGACACTTGACACTTACTAGCCGTATGACCTTGGGCAAGTCACTTAACCAAAAAAAAAAAGATTCTGGATCATTTGCAATTAGAGGACCTAGGTTTGGGTTCAGCTCTTGTAACCTCTGTGACTTTGGACAGAAGTCCCTTAACTCTCCTGGCCTTGGTTTCCTCATTTCTAAGATAAGGGAGTATTTTATGGCTCCAAATCTAGATACAGTTTTCTTCTAGGGACAGAAAATTTAGAGTCACTGAACAGATTAGTAGTATTTTATAACTAGAAAATACCTTAGTAGTCCTCCAATTCAGGGGGCTCCAACAATTCAACTACTCAATTGTGAAGCCTTAATCAAATGATTGAGAGGAAGTAGTAATCACCTTAACCCTATTCCCAAAGGCCACCACTGGAAATAGAGAAGGTGTTTTGGTCAAAAGATCCCCTTAGTTCAAGGACAGCTACCCCCTTCTTTCTTCCCTCCTCCACATACATATACGTATACATATACATATACATATACATATACACATACACATACACATACACACACATACATATACACACACACATACATATACACACACACATACATATACATACAGACATACACACATACACATACACATGCATACAGACATACACACAGAGGTTCTACTTTCAGCACTGCAGAGAAATCCTCTTTCCCACAAACAGGGGAATCTCAAGATTTTGAGGAGCCAAAAAGTAACTCTTTTTCACAAAAAAGGACAGAAAGTAACCATTTAGTTAATCCAGACTTCTCATTTTACAGTTGAGAAAACTAGAGATTGACATTCAAATTGACCTAGGTTGGCCTGGCTAACAGTAATGATTTGGAATCAGGTATACTCTAACAAGGGTCCAAATTAAATTTACTGCTATTGATGTTCAGATTTTGCCCACAATATTGTGTTCCCTATAAACACAGCTGGGGAGATGAAGGTTGCTACCCAATCATATGACTAGGAAGAATAGTAGAATTGAACTTCACTTTATTATTCATTAGAACTATTCCTTAGATGTGTGAGCATGAAATAATATTTTCCCACTAAATTCTATTATAATTTCAGAGAATTATTTCCCTAGGGGAAACAACTGGATAAAGCCCAAAATAATTCTTAACCATCACAATTTTTTTTATCCTAATTTTTTTCAAGGAACATTTTCCTTTGCCTGTAATCTGTACACATTTAGTTCTCCTTCTCAAACCTTACCAGGTGCTATTTAAATAGATTATAAAATTTACATAATCTTTGTTTTTAAAATAGACTACATAGTTAATTTCCACCTCACTGGGAAAGTTCACTGATTCTATGAAACTTGAATGTTTAAGAAGTCACACTAATATATCTCTAATTCGAAATTATTTTTTATTTTTAGTTCTGAATTTTCTCTCTCCCTCCACCCCTTCCACCATTTGCGAAGACAAGAAATACAATATCCAGTTTACACATGATCTGCTTCCAATATTTAATACAACTCCCTGGCTGCAAGAGCCCTTTGCAAATGTTTTTCCAACTGTGTTAGATAATGTAAATGGTCCCTAAATCCTCAAATCTAAAAAGTCAAAGTTCTAACTATTCCTACAAGAGATAGCTTTGTTATTAATAAGTGTTTATTGACCTAATGCCTAACTGATTAATAACAAAGAAGTTCTAAAGACCATAGCCCATTTGAAGTGAGGATTGGGCCAGCAGGGGTCTTTAAAGTGGTTTCACTCCCATTTCCTTTGGTGACCTGCAGGCAAATGGGACCTTTAAAAGACCTTTCCAGTATATTGTGAGATACCAGATTAACAAATCAGATGACTCCCTACCCTTGCTTAGATATGTAAATGTAAACGTGAAATGGGCCAGAATGGACAAAGCAAGGTTGTCATGCACCTTGGCTATTATGGAAAAATGGATAGTGGTGATGGGTTCAGGAATAGGTTCAGGAACTATAATTGATAACAACAACAATAAATGTTCATAAGAGCTAAGGTTTTGTTTTTTGTTGGTTGTTTCAGTTGTTTCTGACTTCATAATTCCATCTGGAGTTTTCTTGGCAAATATACTAGGGTAGTTTGTCATTTCCTTCTGCAGCTCACTTTACAGATGAGGAAACTGAGGCCAATAGGGTTCAGTGACTTGCCCAGGGTCATACAGCTAGGAAGTGTATTAGGTCACATTGACTCCAGGTCTATCTAGTGTTCTATCACTTTCTTTTGAGTAGGTAAAAGAGGCCTTTCTTTGCCTCATTTCTTACTTAGCCTTAATCACTGAGTGTGTGTTGCTTTGGGCAAACTGAGACCTGGGAAAGACTTTAGCTTAAAAAGGCCAAGGTCTGGGGCAGCTAGGTGGCGCAGTGGATAAAGCATCGGCCTTGGATTCAGGAGTACCTGAGTTCAAATCCAGCCTCAGACACTTGACACTTACTAGCTGTGTGACCCTGGGCAAGTCACTTAACCCCCATTGCCCCGCAAAAAAAAAAAAAAAAAAAAAAGGCCAAGGTCTCCCATTCCATCGGGGCCATCTCCAGTCATCTGGATGTATATCTTGCCACTGGAACCAGATGGCTCTGAAGGAAAGGGTGATGTTGGTGACTTTGCACTGCCCTGCTTCACTTAAATTCAATTCACTGCAAGTCATGACATCACCTCCCGATGTCATGGTCCTATTAGAGAAAGAGAGACAAACAACAACATCCACTGCACTACCTAGCTGCCCCTTATCCAACAGAGCCACTCAATCTTAACCACAACTCCCTAGTCACACAATGGAGTTACTGTAAACTACTATATTTTTAAAAATAAGTTTTCAGTTTCTTCATCCCTAGACAAAAACCACTAGAAACAAGTAGGGAGATATTATAGATAGCAGCCACTATGAGAGTCCGAAGCCCTCACTTTTCCATTTCTTTTCATTCCCTATTTTGTCCCTTTCTCTCTATTCCTTTTCTGTCATCTGTTTGAGTGGACATTTCTTTTTTTTGAATTTTTTAAATTTTTAACTTTTTTTAGTGAGGCAATTGGGGTTAAGTGACTTGCCCAGGGTCACACAGCTAGTAAGTGTTAAGTGTCTGAGGCCGGATTTGAACTCAGGTACTCCTGACTCCAGGGCCAGTGCTCTATCCACTGCGCCACCTAGCTGCCCCCCATTAGCCTTTTTTTTTAATAACCAAAATAAAATTTTGCGTGTGTGTGTGTGTGTGTGTGTGTGTGTGTGTGTGTGTGTGTGTGTGTGTGTGTGTGTTTGGGGAGTGGGATCAGGGAGAATGCTTACCAGAGAGAAACTACCTGAATTAACTATAGCCATTTCCTTCAGTTGGATTGAATTGAGTGTGTTTTCTTTACACACACACACACACACACACACACACACACCCCAAGGAAGGGAATTCCCTTCCCTTTCTCCTTTGCTTTTCTCCATAATCTGATTAAAAGAATTGTGGATATACAGTATCAGTAAGATTTCAGTAACTTGCCTCTGAGCAACATGCCCTCAACTGTTAATAAAGTTCTTCATTTTACTCAAATTATAAGAAGTAACTATGCCACATCAATCTGAAAAGTATTTCAAAAGAGGAAAAGAAAGTGAATGTGTCTAAAGATCTGGAACGAAACTTCAAAAGCATGTGCACTGACCTGAAAAATAGTCACTGATTTAATTTGCCTTGAACACTGACTGACCTCTTCTCTGCATGCAATTCATAATCACAGTACATACGTATGTATGTATGTGTATGTCCAGCACACACATACATCCTGCTGTCTAGGTTGCTCCCTTGTAGCCAGTGATGAATTTCAGAAGTGAGGGCTCTTTACCTTTCTCAGGTCATTAGACTGATGTTTAGTATTGCACTCCTACAATAGTATTTTCTTCTCAACTGAATGACTGCTCTAATATACCAAATGGCTCCCCATGTGCCTAGAGAGGGAGGTGGAGTAGTCAGTACTAATAAGATGGATACAGATGGATTGTATCCTGTCTGTCCTTCACATCTGTGATGGTTCGTCTTTAAGGAGTGACAGCAGCAGGGGGCAAAAAGGGAAGCAAAATTCAAAGGGTTTTAGAGATGAAAAGAACCTTAGGGATCATCTTGTGGTTCTCATTTTACATATGAGGAAACAGAGGACCAGAGATATGAAGGGATTTTCCTAAGGTCACACAGCTAGATAGAAGCAGTCTACTAAATCTTGGTAAGCTACATTTAACTTGGGAAATAATCTCTGAATCAATTAAATTTTTGTTCGGAGAAAGAGTAAAAAAAAGTTTGTTGTAGATAGTCCAAATACTCCCTGACATATTGTATGAAAATATCATATATTGCAAAAGATTGAGACACAAAAGATACAGCTAAAATCTTTTCCATTGGAGCTACCTATGAATGTAACTAAAATGAAAGGCTGCAAATATTTTTCACCTAGGCACAATAATCACTGAAAAAATAAGATATACCAAGACATTATTTGTACAAACTCCAGTGTCTTTTCTCATCAACATTTGAATTTGTCATCCACTGCACAAAGACAGTTGTTTCCAATACAGGAAACCTGAGCAGTGGCGGGGAGCTGTCCACATGTGAAATTTACACATACTGAAACAGTTAAGGTTGAACCTGTTCTGCTGGTCAGTTCCAAGCTGTAGGACTGGAAAGGACAGAGGTGTGGTCTTTGTGCTATCTCTTCATCAGTAAAATGAGGAGAACTCAATGGCCTCCAAGGTCTTATAACCATTTGGAGATCCAATTTCTTGGGTTCTCAATAGACCTTAGTCCAGGCTTGCCTATTTTGTCCTTGGAATCTTGACACTGCTACACTGCTGATATGAACTTTGGGACTCTGCACAGGCCTCCAGCCTCTGGCTCCTGCTTTCTTTCTTTCTTTCTTTCTTTCTTTCTTTCTTTCTTTCTTTCTTTCTTTCTTTCTTTCTTTCTTTCTTTCTTTCTTTCTTTCTTTCTTTCTTTCTCTCTCTCTCTCTCTCTCTCTCTCTCTCTCTCTCTCTCTCTCTCTCTCTCTCTCTCTCTCTCTTTCTCTCACTCTCTATCTTTCTTTTTTATTGCAGGGGAATGGGGGTTAAGTGACTTGTCCAGGGTCATGCAGCTAGTATCAAGTGTCTGAGGCCACATTTGAACTCAGGTCCTCCTGAATCCAGGGTTGGTGCTTTATCCATTGTGCCACCTTGCTGCTCCTGCCTACTTTCTATTGGAAAAGTTTATCCTTTAGTCTCATCCAACCTTCCACTTGCTTCTGGCTCCTCACTACCTCACTTAACTGAGGCTGATGATTTTGCACAGCTGTGTCTCACTTAAATCCAATTCACTTGCAAGACAAGATATCACCCTTCTGATGTCACAGTCCTCTTCCAGAATTATGGATTAACAACAAACAACAACACTGTATTTTACTCACTTCCTCACTTCCATTAGCACTGAAGATAAAAAGGTTCGTATTGTTTGTTTATGTATACAAGCAAATCTAAAGTTAGTGGGCAATTCTTATGCCTTGCTTACCTTGAAGCCCACTTCATGGAGAGTTCTTGGCCACAGCTATTGGCCAGTCTGGAGAGTTTTTATAAAGAGTACACAAGCTTAAATTTGTCTAGATCGTGGACCAATTTGCTAGGAATTAAATTTATTTATATATTACTTTCCATTTGATGAGAGGCAACACAGAGTATTGTATAGAATTCTGGACTTGGATTCAAAGAAGATCAAGAAGAGTTGAGTTCAAATCCTCATTGTGACACTATGTGACTGACCATGGACATGTTGCTTCATCTTTCTTGAGTGTCAGGAAATTCAATAAACTTATCTATTAATCTACATATAGGTCATTGTTTGGTGGAGGGACTTTCTACTCCACCCCTCCCACTAGTGAAATCATTTCATGCAGGAATTAAAAGAAACTTTCAATAATCACAAGTGAATTACATTTAAGGAAAAGAAAGTGCTTCCTTAAGGCTGTTCTCAGCATGTTTACCTCTCTACTCACCTGTTTTGTAAATCAAAGTCAGGTTGGCAATCAGTCCAGTTATTCTTAAAGAACCAGGCACATGAAATGTTCCCCCGAATGCTCAATATCACTTGCAATGTAAAGGCTGCAAAAATATCTACTTCAACTGTCTCAGCTGCTTTATATACAACTCCTGGATTTTCAGGTTTCAAGGAACATCCAAGGTCTTTCATGAGATCTGATGCCTGCATTGCAAAATAAACAAATTTATAAAGATAGCTGTAGGAAAGAACATATCCATATTTTAAACAAAAACTTTATTGAATACTTATATTTTTCATGTCACAAAACACTTAGGTAGCCCTATTGTTTAGAATACATACATATGTATATATAAAAGCTGAAAAGTTTTTTAAAATCCCAACTTTCAGTTGCATTTTCAAATAATTTTGTAAGCATTACTCAATTATTACAACATTCAAAAGAAGTAAGCAAATATCAGTTTGTGATGAGAAACATATGCTACAAGGATTAAGAATAACATGGGACCAAAAAAAGAAAGAATAAAATGGGAACTGGGTCAGCAAGGAATTAGAAATCCATAATGATTTCTTGGATCTAATTTTTTGCTTCCTCAAATGTTAGTGAGGCCAATAAAAGAAGGTGAAGCAGTGGTTTCTTACACCACCTGCAATGAATCCACTGTCCAGTCTTACAGAATAATGGGATTCTGAGCTGGAAGAGGCCTTGTGAATTCATTGATTGCTATCTCTGAACAGTATCACTTTAACCCATTCATGGTATAGATGAGGAAATGAAAGCCAGAAAAATTAAATGATTTGCTCAACAGAGAACTTGTAGAAGTAGAAGGGCCAAAATTTGAACATAGGCCCTCTGACTCCAAGTATATTATATCACTTTCCTTATGGTATAGAGCAAAGAAACACCTCATAGGAAAAAAAAGGTTGGGTCTCTTCCTCCTGGGTACAGGCCACATGTGTATTCTGATACTGATCTTACTGTAAAATTTATCTTTAGTTCTATGTTTTCATCATGTCTATAAAATATCTTGGGGTAGCTGAGTGACACAGTAGATGGAGCACCAGACCTGGAGTCAGGAA